>NC_136487.1:47600377-47695377 GCF_053919585.1 Euprymna scolopes
TTTTAACTTAAATAGGGATGATATAATAAAATTGTAAGGTCTGTGTTCGCGCCTGGCCTCTATAGAATGGAAATAGGCACACACTTAATAAAGACTTTTCATATCTATCTGCGTAGGTATACTTTGATAATTATGTTTCAGTTTGAAAAAATATGGTATAGTAAAATTATGGGGTGTTCGTTCGCGCCTGACCTCCATAGAATTGAAATATGTCACAAAGTTTAAGAAGGTTTTTTTAATATAGATCCACAGAATATTGTGATAAGTGTTTCAGTGTGAACAGGTATGGTATAATAAATTATGGGGTTTATCTATTTTTTTTTACTTTCATCATATTTTGCTTTGGCTTTGATATCCCCATATTCGAAGCTATCTCTTTACAACCCTTCCTTTTCATAATCTATCATACTTTCATAAATCAGAGTTCCTTTTCTGTAGGCTGTTTTTGAACCCAGTCAACGACGGGTACTTTTGCTAGTATATATATATATATATATACATATATATATATATATATATATATATATATATATATATATATATATATATATAGTTTGTATTTGATTGGTACATTGGTTATATGTTTATATATATATATATACATATATATACATATATATATGTGTGTGTGTGTGTGTGTGTGTGTTTGTACAGCAGCGTTTAGCAACGTTATCACCTCACACATCCTTTAAATATAGGATCGTCTGATCACCGAATATGCAATGAATACAAGTAATTTAGAAACTTGCATTCGATTCGCCGCTGTATCGAACATAAAATTCGAAGTAAAATATACTTTTTCAATCCTTCTGATAGGATCAAACTGTAGTATTTGTGTTGTCAAAAGATACTAAAATAATATTATGGAGTACGTAGATAAGTGTTTCAGTTTGAACAAAGATCGAATAATAATATTGCGAGGTCTGTGAGGACAATATCTTTAAACACGACAACAATATACAGCAGACCAAGTATGCGACTATGGAAATTCAATAGGTTCCGATTATATATATATATATATATATATATATATATATATATATATATATATATATATATATATATACTAACAGTTCAGCACGAGTTTGCTCGGGCCCTATGTACTGTTCATAACTTTATATGTATATGTATACATTAAAAAGTGTGCATATGTATAGTAATGCCTGTCTATATAATAGGCTTCCTACTATAGAGAAAAGATGCAAGAGATCGCAGAGGTCAAATTTTCTTTTACTCTAACCATAATTTTAACCCCTTAACCGTTATTGTTTTGGTCTCAAATCAAATTGAAATGTCTGGCCCATGTCTAAGTAACCTATATCTAAATATTGAATCTTTTAGACCCAAAACTGGCGGAGGAATTTGGTAGAAAAGTTCAACTCTTTCAACTTTGACCTCTTGGAAACCAAATTTATGCCCAAAACTGATGAAAAAACTTGCTGAATGTCTGAATACCCTTTATGTAAAATTTCAAATGTTTAGACCCAAAATTGGCTTAATAGTTTGCTAGAAACCGCAAAGGTAAAATCTTTTTAACTTTGACTCCTTGGAAGATGAATTTTCAGCAAAAAACGATTAAAAAGCTTGCCCTATGTCTGAGTACCTTTTATGTAAAATTTCAAACGTTTAGACGAAAAATTGACTGACATATTTGTTAGAGACCGCAAAGATCAAATCTTTTTGAACTTTGACCCCAATTTTGACCCCTTAACATTTACTGTTTTTGGCTCAAATCAAATTATAAAGGTAAATCCATGTCCAAGTAACCTATATCTAAAATTTTAAGAGTTTAGACCAAAAATTGACGGAGGAGTTTGGTAGAGTTCTCAAAAGTGAAATCCTTGAACTTTGACCCCTTAACAGCAAAATTTTTGGTCGAAACCCGATTAAAAAGATTTTCCCAAATCTCAATATCCGTCAAATTTCAAGTCTGTAGACCGAAAATTGACAGCGTTATTTGGTAGGGAAATGTACACACACAGACAGACATTTTTCACTTTGATGTATATATATATATATATATATATATATATATATATATATATATATATATATATATATATATATTCTTGGAAGTTTTTTTAACCATTAAAACTATATACATAACATTGAATTTTGATATTTTTTTATCATTCTTTGGAAAACTATTTAGTCAGTAAGTCTTTTAATCACCTGCAATCACTAAATAAACTTACTTCCTGGAATTCACAATAATCCTAATGTTAATTTAAGGGATCATCAGTTGTTTACCATGAAACACTGTTTCGAGGATTTAAAAATAAAGCAGTATATTAAATCATTGCTCCCTAGCAGTGTTGATGAAACACCAGTTCCCTTAATCACAAGACAAAAAATGTTTCAGATATTGAATCTAGTTACCTGCTTATGATTAATCTGGTTAACCTATATGTTACAAAAAATGTCTTCTTTACCCGTGAGATTTGTCCCTACCTCCAAATTCAAAAAGGATATATTTTTAATTTACCAGTGTTGCATTTTCAAGATTAGGATTAATTTTTTATACTGCTTATCATCCCCTACTATTATTAGTACTTTATATATTTACATTCTTATTTATTCTTCAAAAATATATAAAAGTTAGATATATTATTTGCTTTTGCGATACGTTTTGAATGAATTCAATTATTTACGAAAGTGCATTTTTACCTAAATGCGAGTTGGGAATAATTTTCGCTTTAACCAATTTGGTACCACCACATGGGGAGCGGTATATATATTTTGAAAATATAATTATCCACTGGCACGTGTTTCGTCGTCTACGACTCATCAGAGTGGCTGAACTTAGCCAGATTCGAAATCGGGACCCCACGATAATGAGCCTGACCCCTTTATCTGCTAGTCCATCCGGCCGACCGTTTAGGATAAATTGCAATTTATTTAGATGTTATTTGTTTTTGTTCTTACGATACGTTTTGAATGAATTCAATTATATATCATTGTGTTTTTTAAAATAACACATATTATTCATTACTAATATAGTTTTGGATTTCCTTTATTAATATATTATGATTAATTTTATACGATTCAAAAGCATCACTTTATTTAACTGTTTAAATATTTTAGTTTTATCCCCACCTTGTTTTATCATCATTATTACTAAGCTAGAAATTGGGGTTATAAAATATATTAATTCTAAAGTAACACGAACTATTCTAAGATACTCTGACATAATGGTTCCATAAAACATAAATACAAGGCAAATACTATCTTTATGCGGCATACAAACTATTTGAAAAGGGGAAGAATGTTTTTTTATCAAATATTTTATAAACAAAATTTCCATCCTCAATTTTTATATCTAAACCCAGAAATGTAGCTTGTATTCCTCTATGTTCGTAATTTGATTCTAACTCCTTCGGATATATAAGATTTTATTTTATTTTTTCAAATTCCGCATTATTGTTTATATATATAAGGTCGTAAATAAATCTCCTACAAACATAATAATTATATGTTCCGGATATATAATTTTTTTATCTGTGATTACATATATATATATATATATATATATATATATATATATATATATATATATATATATATATATATATATATATATATATATATATATACACTGTCCAGTCTACGTAAATAAAGATTTGCCCATAATGGTGCAGGATGTTACCCCGTTGGAATGCCTACAGTTTCCTATTTGCAAATAACTTTCTTTCATAAGATGACTTATAAGTATTTTAAAAATACCTTTGCTGTTTTTATTTTTGCACTATAAAGCTTTAGAGTTTGAAAAGTTTGTATATTTACTTTTACCACATTCAAAAGCGAGATCTACACTATTGTTTAATTCTTTTATAAGTTCTTGGTGTGGAGTTTTAGTGTTTAACGTACTAAAATCATAAGTCGCTATAGATTTGGCTTTTATTCTAGAATTTATGTTAGCTAATTTTTTCTTTTACTGGATGTAAATTATTTACCACCTAAAATAGATTTATATTACTATAGAATTTTCTTTTCTGTCCGAAATTATTTATTTAATTTACAATTAATTTAAACACTTTAAATATGGTTTTACTTGAAGCTTTGGTAATGTAAATCTTTTAAACCTAACGCGAACTGGAGTTTTGTACATTTTAGGTAGAGTACATAATTTTCTAACTCTTTCCTACTTTTTCACTAACAATGCTTTTATTCAGAATAATGCAATCTAAATTATTATTACTGAATTTATAGGTATCTGAAACTTTGCCTATAATTCCCACGTCTAATAAAAACCCGTATATATTATTTTTCATATATAAAAGCTATATTATTTGTCGCTATATCAAAAGGAACTATTACAAACTCATCTTATTTTAAGTTCCTAACGTATTTCCGATGTTTTAAGAAGAAGGTTTGATTTTTTAGGATTTTTAAATTTTCTAAACGTTCAACCTTTTTATTTACGAATACAAGTGTATTATTCTCCCGTGCATCAAACGTAGACTGCAATAATTTATATTTATTTATCATATATATATATATATATATATATATATATATATATATATATATATATTGGTAGTTATTGCACAGACTGAGATAAGCAGTTGTACCAAAAAGTGATGATGTTTCTACACAAAGTCTTCACTACTATAAACAAATCTGTATGGATTTCCGAACAACTTAGCTGTTGTAACAGACCTCATATATCGAAATTAACGTAAGTATATATATATATATATATATATATATATATATATATATATATATATATATATATATTGGTTTTTGTGAAAACACTATATATATATATATATATATATATATATATTCTTTTTTCTCCTATTTGTAAATTTTGTACCACAAACTCTTTTACTATTTTTGAAAAAGGTACACCCAATCACAGATAAATACCTTCAACCGGCTTTATATATATATATATATATATATATATATATATATATATATATATATTTGTGTGTCTGTGTAAATATACTTTATTTCTTTATAATATATACCAATCCTTATATTTAGGAAGCTCAATGTAATTACAGAACAGTATAATGAATGAATGACAAAAGTCTATATTCCAAAGTTTATGATGTTGACCATTTTACAATTTATTCCTTTAATTTATTTGACATTTACAACTTTTGGCAGTATCTGTTTCGTAGCACAAAATTCAATCACTAAATTATTATATCAATCAGTAAATCTTCGGTTGAGTTTAGGGCAAAAATAGATTCACTGATTGATATAATAATTAAGTGATTGATTTTGTGCTATATAACAGACACTGTCAAGAATTGCAAATTAAAGAAATGAATTGTTATAAGGTTAACATTATTAACTTTGGAATATAGACGTTTGTCATTCATTCGTTATGCATATATATATATATATATATATATATATATATATATATATATATATATATATATATATATATACTTTCACTAACTGTTAAAACCTTTTTTATGCAAATATAATTTAATTCATATTTGTAGTTTTTTAAATGCATTTATCTGCAAAATTTATTGTATATTTCGGAAACCTCTTTCGTCTGATGTGAAGAATTGCGTTTTTGCGAAACTCTGCAGGATATGATCTTTCAAGTTTTTCCCTACTTCTTGTCGGATAATTAAACATTCTGTATACCATTCTTTACAGGTTTTTAATATTTTATCAGAATTTGAATTAATTTTCAAAAGGATATATCTACGTATTCGGTACATTTTTCTTCATAACTCTAATCAGGACTTAGGGTTCACGATTTTACTTAAAATTTAGTCAGTATATTCCTATTACTATACTAACTTATATTTGGCGTAGTAATTACAAGTCCTTTATTTCTCAAACACTGAGTTAGCAAAGAAATTGAGAACATAATTTTCATCTCCCCAATTAATCATTTTCAGATATTATAGTATATCTTTCGTTTTGGTTTCTTGTTCTTACTTGAATCCAGTCCAAGAATTCTAGGACAAGAGTACATCTAGTATGGCGGAGTATCCAGCTTCGTGCCATTACTTAATGTAGCATCAATTGGAGAAGTTGCACTATTTTTCGTAAAAGCAAATGTTGATTATTAATAGTGAAGAGATCTTATTTGGGTGGTAAATATTATGTGATTTTGAATGCGTGATGTGAGGTTTACTTCTATGGAAAAGTATCCACATGCAAGATTGTTCTGACAAACAGAGAGACCTTAGATACTCGAGGATAGTGTCTAGTAGGTATTCAAGTTCTCTCGATATATATATATATATATATATATATATATATATATATGCTCTTAATTTGTTTTTACATAAGCAGTAATGTGTTGCTACACAGTCACAAGCATGTTTCGGTCTTCTAGTATTTAGTAACTAGAGACCTCTTCAGGCAATCACGATTACATTAAGGGAATTAGTAACGAATGAATTCAAATACTGATTACCTTAATGTAAGAATGATTATCTAAAGAGTTCTCTAGTTACTTAATACTAGAAGACCGAAAAATGCTCATGACTGTGTAGCAACACATTAAAAGTATACAATGCTCTACCTCGGTATTGATCACTCTTGTATTAACCTCTTTATACTTCACTGGTTACGTTATTTCTGAAAAATTAACAATATATATATATATATATATATATATATATATATATATATATATACGAGGGGCGTGCAATAAGTAATGCCTCTGACCCACTTACCATAGCAATAGAGCAACGAAACTTGGCACAGTTATTAGTCTTTCTGTACATAGGAACCGCCCAGAGTTATGCATTTTCTCGCATCGTTTGATGCAGCTCTGGAGACCGTTTTTGTAGAACACCCCAGGTTGGTCTTCCAACCACGACGTGACTTCAGAAATCAAGGCTGCATCATCTGAAAAACGCTTTCCTTTCATGGTTGGGAAGAGGTGAAAGTCAGAGGGTGAAAGGTCAGGAGAGTAGGGTGGATGGGCTAGGATTTCATAACCAAACGCCCGTGCTTCTGATCTGGTGACATTCGAGTTGTGTACCGGAGCGTTGTCCTGCAGGAGCAGGGGACCTTTACTGATCTTGCCCCGCCTCTTGATTTTGATAGCTTCTCTTTATTTCCTCAAAAGTGAAGCATATTAGATTCCTGTAATTGTGGTACCCTTTGCCAGGAAATCTGTCATCACTACTCCGTCCTGGTCCCAGAAGACTGTGAGCATGACCTTGCCAGCGGAGGGCTGCACCCTTGTCCTTCTTTGGAGATGGTGAGTCCAAGTGCTTCCACTGCATTGACTGGGCTTTGGTCTCTGGGTCATAGTGATGGGCACATGTTTCATTCTGTGTAATCAGTCTTTTGAAAAACTTTGACTCATCTTCTTGGCACATCTCCAAATTCATCCTCGAGCACTCGACGCGTTCTCGCTTCTGGAATGGTGTGAGCAACCCGGGAATCCATCTGGCAGACACATTATGCATATGCAAATGGTCATGAATGATAGTTTCCACATACGCTGTACTAATCTTGACATCTTGGGCTATTTGGCGAATAGTAATGCGCCGATCTTCCAAAATGGCAGCCTCAACTTGACGGACAGATGTCTCAGAAGGGGGGCGACTTGGTCTGGGAGCTGTTTCCCCAGCATTTTACAATGTCATATGATGGGGCATTATAATCATAGGTTTCTTTCATTTCATCAAAAGTCTCCTATGGTGTTCGTCCTTTCAAATACAAAAATCGGATCACTGCTCGACATTGACCAGGCTCCATTTCACACCTGACTCAGTTCAAACATCTGTAAAACAGTTCAGAGCTGTAATTTGCCACGTAATCCGTAGAGATATAAATCATTGCTCGTGCAAAATTTCAGCTAGATCAAACAACTGGAAGTGGGTCAGGGGCATTACGTATTGCACGCCCATCATATACATATATACATATATATATATATATATATATATATATATATATATATATATATATATATATATATATATGTGTGTGTGTGTGTGTGTGTGTGTGTGTGTGTATATAATAAGTGGACTTGAAGTGGTGGAGATTGTAGTGCTAGCCTCTAGTGTACCTTTTCTCAAGTTCAGCTGTAAGTAGGGCGGAACGATGGATTACAACGAATAAAAAGACATTTCCCTAGTAGAACTGCCATTATATTAAATTTACGTTGTTTCGTGTGACTTGTTATTTTATTCTAGCTAAAAGCAGTTATTAAAGTGTGGTCAAAACTGAGAGGGACATCTTATAAACACCTTATATTATATACAGAGTTTCAGAGAAGAACAGGAAAAATGTGTTTAAATTCGAAAATTATTACTTTTAAGGGGAGATCACTCTTGTATATAAAGTAAACATGATTTGCCTAATAGAAGTCCTCTTCTTTTTTAGACATACTTATTCTGTTAATCGGGGGTTTCTATTTTCCTATCCAATATATCCCTAAAACCTATAGCCATCATAAATTACTATAATATGACGATTGTTTCTTATAAAAATAACAAAACACATTGGAACTAACATGCTTCCAAGGTGATCGCTTTTCAAACTAAATATTATAAAGTTATATTAGGACCAGTCATAAGTAAAAAAAGAAAAAAATATATAAACTATATGCTAAAAATAACATTTTCTTTTCATAAAAAGACTATGAATTTAGTTTTTCTTTAGATTGTATTAGAAAGAAAGCGAGAAAAACATAAACGTAGAAAATAACTGCTAATTCTTTTGCCAAATTAGCTTGTATCTTAGTTTGTTACATCAATAAAATAAATTATTAATTTATTACTTTTATTTATTGCGGACTATTATCCTCATCTTTTCTTAGTTGTTTCACGACGCTTCGGCCAACTATTCTTCTGCCTTTCGTCAGGTGGTAACCGCGACGAATAGGAACTCTGAATGACTGCATTCACTGCATTAAATTCCATTTAAATAATATAAACAAATGCTCTCTTTGTTTGATTTAACAGAATCTTTAACAACAATGGTAATAATAAACTATTACATAAAATTCACTTTGTTTGAGCATGTGCGTGACCATCTTCCTCATAAGTTCTGAAACGGCTGAGCCTATCTTTTGCAAATTTCACACAAAGCTAATTTATATGTCTGGCAGTGTTCTTAGATATGTTTTATACAGAAATTTATCCAGCAACTATCGAAAATCGGAAAAATCCGATCTGAAAAATAGTTTTCTCTCTTATAGATGAAAAAGAATAATTTTATAGGGGGATATTTTACGTTACACCGGCAAAGGGAGATAATAAAATTTTAGAAAATCATTTCTTCGTAAAAAAGATTTATTATAACTTAGAGATATAGCTTAGTTGATAGAGCATTTGACTATGGTAAAATAATTCCCTGTTTAAGCCCCGGCGTACCTCACCATTTTATTTTATTTTGTTCTTATTAATGAGTTCAGTTTACGATAAAAGAAAAGGTACCATTAAAAATCACAGGAAATCATTCCTTCGTTTGCATATTTTAAAACTAAACATTAAGCAGAAGTGACTTTTCCAGGGCCTTCATCGTCAATCGCAAATATCAGCTGACGTAATATTGTAAACAAACACAGACGGAATTTGATGAACGACATTATCATTATTTTTTTTTAATTGTTTTCTGCGAATTAGTCATACGGGCAAATTATTCCTCGTAATATATAATAATCAATAGAGGATTCATTCTATAATAATAATAATAATAATAATAATAATAATAATAATAATAATAATAATAATAATAATAATAATAATAATAATACATACATACATACATACATACATACATACATACATAATGCCCAATCTGCATAAATGTAAATATCATGTTTAAGTGTAGTGTATGACCGGGCAACAGCGGACTGCCAACTAGTTAATTTTTAATTGTTTTGATTCAAATAAAATCTTTGTTTTGAATTTAAAATTTAACAGAACATTTTTCGATTGAACTGACACACAAGATAAAAACTCAAAAAAAATTGGTGTAAACTAATAGAAGAAAAAAATAAAGAAAACAAAGAAAATAAAGTCAAACGAAAGAGATTGACAAATATTTTCCCGATATTAAAATCAGAAAAAGTATCTTCATTTCATTTCCTGTTGTAAAGCAACACTTACTGATTTTTTTCTTTAACACGAAACACAAAAAAAGAAGAAGAAAAATCTCCCCCTCCCCATTTCGCATCAATTGTAAGGACTGTTATTTTTTTTTTATCTCTTCTTTTTATTCGTATCACATTTCCTGTATAAATGGATTCAAATCTTGGAGCTGGAAGTGGGGGTGAAGAAGACAAAAATCATTATATACCACGACGACCTTACCGTCACATTCCACACAACAATTTTCATTTATTTATTTTTTAATTCAGAACAAATTGGTAAAACGTATTTTATTAAAAGGTTTGATTTGCTTTCGTGTGTTATACAAGGCCTTGTTGAGCCATGAAATGATTTAACCATAAGGTATTAAACTGGAGGGTCGGTTAAAAAGTAATACGTATGTCAACATTAGGTTACACTTATAACAACTTTTCGTTTCCTAATTCCTCATCTTTGATATGTTTCCCGTTCTATAACTCTGTTGCCTTCAGGTTTAAAGCTACAGTTATTCTTTCATGTATCGAGTTATCAAATATTCTAGCCCTTTTCATTATGGTGTCATGACTTATGAAGACCTAAAAACACTTGAGGATAAGGATCAATGAGTATCAGATGGCGAGTTAGACAACACTGTGATGATGGGTAACGGTCAACATTCGGCTTAATTAGATGATTGATTTAAAAGTTCGAGAGAACAGTAGTATTCTGTTTTTGCCATAAGAGAGGGTCATAAAGAACAATTCTAACAACACGGTAAGACAGAAAGATTTGGTTGTTTTTGTTTTACGGCATATCAACCCTTTTCAGGTTATTTAATGCCAAATAACCAAAGATTTTGAAGAAAGATTTTTTTAATAGAATATATTTGTTGTTTTCAAGTCGATTTCTATTTAACCCATAGTTGGGACCCTAACAGGTACTACCACTCCGGGTCATAGTGGACCTGGCAGCAATGGTAATTAAAGGGTGGCTCCGCACTCCCCAAAGCCCGCAAGCTGGGGCCCTCACCACTGGATATAGTTTAAGGTCATATCCAGGGCCAAAGTCAGAAAGAATATATTGTACAGAGAAATTAAATACAAGATAGTCTGTAGTCTCGCGTTAGGTCGCAATATTTTCCCGCATGAGAGTGTTAACCTCGTGGTTTATATTATGGTTAATAGAGTCCTTTATGAGTAAATGGGTAAGTCGACATAGCATATAAAAATTTTATTTTCGGAAAGTATGCTGACCTTGTAACAAAGTTTGTTGCCAAGAACTTTACATCTTTGGTAGACATTATCAGGAGACTGCTTCTCTGAAAACTACAACATGGTCTTCTTTATGTTCGATGCCAAGGAATACTTGTCGAACCCTTAAGTAATGATCTTAAGTAATCACATTTTGTCTATTTTATTCATAGTTCACAATCTTATAGAATAATTCATTGTCCAACTGGTGTCGGATAACGGGGTTAGTATACGTACGTAAGGCACCAAAACCTATGTTGTAAAGCAGTACAATATCAAACATGTATCTAAAACGGGTGTATACACAAACACACACACACACACACACACACACACACACACACACACACACACACACACACACACACACACATATATACATATTTCAATTATCGCCCTATTAATCTCCTCCTCTTCACTAAAATCTTCGAGGCCTTAATTAATCAAGAACTAGTCCACCACATCGCAAAAACTAATCTTCTCTCTGACAAACAGTGTGGATTTAGGCAATGTCATTCTACTGCAGATATATTAACCGTCATCTCTGAACGCATATACCATGCAGGCGGGTAAAGCCAGGGCTGTAGCCCTTGATATATCCAAGCCCTATAACAAAGTGTGGAACGAAAAGCTGCTAATGAAAATTAAACCGCACCGTATTACTGAACGTATACTAAATATAATTAGATCCTTCTTAGACAATAGAACCATCGAGGTTATTTTGATGGATGTATATCCAAGCAGTATAACATTAATGCGGGACTGTCTCAACGGTCAATCTTTGGACCACTATTATTCCTGATATTCATAAAAATGACCTCCCTGATAACATTGTGTCCGAGATGGGTGCATTTGCTGATGATACAACGCTCTATAAGATGCACAAGGGAACAACGGGTGTACACAAATCTAAGACAATGGCAGAATCGTTTGAAAAAGACCTCTAGAACGTGGATTCCATGAACAAAGCTTCTTTCTTAGAACTGCACGCCTGTGGAACTCTGTTCCGTCTGCCTGCTTCACACCTGGCTACAACTTGGATGTGTTCAAGTCCAACGTTAACAAATTCCTAATGAACCGCCCCTTAAGTAAACACTTAATCAAATCTCCACACTAACGTAATGTACTTGCAATAACCCTTATCCCTGAGTGGCTTCCGGGCCTTGATAAGTGGTGACCACTGTCTAAAAAAAAAAGACCGTAGTGGAATGCGATCGTAAATTGATGGTAACAGTTAATGCTGGTAAGACTAAGCTGCTCTCCTTTAACAAATACAAGAAGCCTCACCAATCACTGATATCCATAACAAATAACTCCCAGTCTGAGAATTATTCCTTCAAACTCCTAAGCTTTACATTCACGGGTAATATGAACTGGAGTAAATACTTTGAGCTGGTGCAAAGTAGATGGGTTCTCTCTATTTAGACTATTTATACCTTAGAGTATCCTGTAACTCTACTAGGCCACTATTTGCTCATGCATGGAGTATTTTTGCCACATCTGAGCTGGTGCATCTACCACTAGTCCCTTTCTCTTGAATATGGTCCAAAAAGAAGTCTTCAATCTTTATAGATCTCACTTTTTCAACCAATCCCTGTTCCATCTCCGCAGTCCGCAGTGTTGCATCTCTGTGCCTGTTTCACTATTGAATGTGCTCTGATTAACTCTTTACACTTGTGCCCCCTCGACGTACATATCCCCAACAAACCTGTATAGCAACAAAATCACACCTCTTCACTGTTGAAGTCTCTAAATGTCAGAAAGCTTTCCACTATAATAGTTTCTTCCCTTGAACAGTTTGAATTTGGAATTTCCTTTCTGCTATCTGCTTCTCGGACTGTACTGATATGCAGAAGTTTAATGTAACGTTAACCAACACCTTTTAATCTTTCCTAAGTCTGACCCCAAATAGTGGCCCCTTTACATTCAAGTTGTTATATGCCTTGTTAGGAGGTGAACGTAATATATATATATATATATATATATATATATATATATATATATATATATATATATATATAGACGAACAGTGTCTCTTGAAATGCCTGTAAAATATACGAACCGCATTATCTAGTGTGTGTATATACTGACATGTGTCTGTGATGTATGTATAATCTTATCTCTTTACTGTCTGTATAAAATACATATTTCTCTTCATCTCCTGCGTGGATGCCTGTGTTTGGTTATTACCGGAAACAATAAACGTACACGAGAGACAGTTTCTTAACAACAGCATACACGATGTTCCATTTACCGACGGTTTGCACTTGATTTGAAGGCTCAGTAAAATTTGAAGGCTCTGTAAAATGCCGAAAGAAAATATCTTCATCCGAAGAAAAAACAAAAAACACCAATATACTCTATATTTTCTAACATTATTTTTTACGTTCCGAATACTATAATAAAACATGAAATGTTTTATATTCTAATAAAACTGTACATTAGTTCGATCGTTAATCGATACCTACCGTTTCATGGAAACATTAGAAATCTAGCTCGTAAGCCTAAAATATAATAAAACATGACCGCTCTCGTCTGTCCTAGCATATAACACTGACAATGACATTCATCTTAATCCTCGAGTGGCTTTTGGCCTTGGTAAGTGATGACTCATTAGTATACAGGGTGCAAAGTTCCGCTTGCTTTCTATATCACCTGGGTCTCTTTGGACTTGTGGGTCGGCGGCGATCTGTGATGTCTATTGAAGCTCCCGGTACACGAGACAGATTACTTCTGAGCTAATATCTCCGGTAGCTCGGACTCAACTCTCTGCTTCTCGAACTTTAACTCTTACTGATCTGAAAAACTCTAGATACAACAAAACAGGCGTTTCGTTTTACGTCATACTTTCGTCAAATAGTCAATCCTTGTGTTATTGTAAATTGTTAATATTAATCCAACATTATCTTGCTGAACAAAATTCTAAACTTGTATCGTTTCAAATATTTCCTTTTTGTTACAATAACGTTTGTTTATTATAATTATTTTAATTGACGTTAAAAATATTTGACACATCGAAAATATCCAATTTGTTATTGTTACAAATATGTATCTTCTAACATTCTTCTGCTTATGAAATGTTTTATATTCTAATAAAACTATACATTAGTTCGATCGTTAATCGATACCTACCGCTTCATGGAAACATTAGAAATCTAGCTCGTAAGCCTAAAATATAATAAAACATGACCGCTCTCGTCTGCAGAGTCCTAGCATATAACACTGACAATCACATTCATCTTAATCCTCGAGTGGTTTTTGGCCTTGGTAAGTGATGACTCATTAGTATACAGGGGGCAACGATAAAATTGTCGCCGTAGGAAAGACGACGTAATTTCATTTCCGTTTGTATAAAATTTGTTTTCTTTTGTTGTTGCAGACCATCTACTAGTTGGCCAGTTGTGTACAAATCCTGAGAGTGACAGAAGCCTTCTATCATGTCTGAAAGTGACATAACGTTCATCGAGCGAGATCGGAGATGCGCCGCTGTACAAGTCATACTCTCAACAGATCCAAGTCATGACAACAGGTCCATTGCCAGCATTCTCACAATGCATGGCTAGATTGCCATGAATAACAAAGTTTCCGGCTACGCTTGTGGTGATTAGTGTAGTTTCAAGTGACGGCCACATCATGCCACCTAACAAGTCGCCTTAAGAGTCAACACCAAAAATGTACCTGGATGTACTGAAGAATGTGGTGACCCCCTGGTGAAATTAGGTGGCCCCGCGTAGACCCTGGGTTTAACATCACAGATCGGCGCCGACCCACAAGTCCAAAGATACCCAGGTGTGACTTCAGAATGAGTGCTACGACTTTGGACTCTTCTCTCATTGGCCCCCTTCTTCCCCTAACTTGAACCCACTGGAGTACTTCGTTTAGTCATACGTCAAGAACATTAACAACATAACCTTCCACAGCACAAAAGTCAGCTGATCCCGCCATCAGACGAGCTCCCGTAGGCACTTGTGGAAAAGGCATGCTCCCTTTTCGGACCCGTACTAAGGCGGTGATTGAGGCTGAAGGCAGCTACATTGAATAGATGTCAGCTCTACTATAAAATTAAGTTACCTGAAGTGATTTTTCAATAAAAGTTTTAAAATAAAGCTTTAGTATTGTTTTCTTTAAGGCGACATTTTTATCGTTCCACCCTGTACGCAATAGTCAGAATTTACCCCAAATAAGGTGTGAGACCACTGAAGCATAAAAGAGCTATAATGGTTGGGATCAGATTTATAAACGTGAGAAGGGAATTGCGCAACAAGATTTTCCCTTAAGATTATATTTAGATTTTTGCATGTTTTAGGGTCGTGGAAACAAGAAACAGGAAGGAAATTCCAAGTGCAAGAGATCTAAGGAAAGAATCAATAAGTAGAAAAGCTTTAGGCATCTGGGATCTCTACAGTGAAGAGTGAGATTCTGTTTTTAGTCGGCAAGAACAAAAGTATTTCCGTTTAAAGGGCACACTCCCATATTTTTATTGCCATCGAAATTGGAAAAACCGACCATTTTTCAATCAAATCGATTGTCTACTCTAGTTGGGGACCCATCGAGATGAAACGGGAAGAAGCTTCACATACCTCCCTGTAGTGACTTATTTCACAATATATTGTAGTCTATATTGAACTTCACTGTTGATTTTATAAAATTATTTTTTATATATAATAGCTTGAATTTATGTTTAAAATGCAAACGTCAAGCATTATTCTTCAATTATGCTCTAAACAGAAAAGCGCCTCTTTCATATCAAAAAACCTACTGTTGATTTTATTTGACTGGCCTTACTACTTGTGGGGAGATAATGCACAAGCCTATTCAGACAATATTACTTTATACGTAGGCGAATGATGGCTTTATATATATATATATATATATATATATATATATATATATATATATATATATATATATATATATATATACCAGATTTTATTCCCATGAAAAAATATACTTATTGTCATGGTAATATTTAATGTTAAGTTGTTTAATCGAGAATAAGTTATAATCTTATTATAAAATAAATAATAGTAAATCGGAATTAAATGGTAGTTCAAAACATATTATTACATGCACAACAAGAAAACATTAACTTTGCTGTGATATTAGGTAATGTTTTGACTTAACCTATTCGAGATTATCTCCCTTGAATAATAACTCTTCAATGCTTATGTATAAATATAAATAGTCACTAATGTTTGTAAGATACCCGAGAGACGAAGTTAATATTCATAAGTTATATCAAACTCTCACGGTTTCTATTACAGACAATTAGCTTACAATAGTTTATATCTCTTGAATAATAACTCTTTAATGCATATATATATATATATATATATATATATATATATATATATATATATAAAATAGACATTAATGTTTGTAAGATACCTGAGAGACGAAGTTAATATTCATAAGTTATATCAAACTCTCACGGTTTCTATTACAGACAATTAGCTTACAATAGTTTATATCTCTTGAATAATAACTCTTTAATGCATATATATATATATATATATATATATATATATATATATATATATATATATATATATATATATATATATATAAAATAGACATTAATGTTTGTAAGATACCAGAGAGACGAAGTTAATATTCATAAGTTATATCAAACTCTCACGGTTTCTATTACAGACAATTAGCTTACAATAGTTTCGTATAAACGTGGGTAAGTGTTCTTATTCGGGACAGGTAATCTCCACACAAAGAAAAGTAACTATAACATACAATCAATTTTTTACACATGGTACGCTGTTTCATTGAAACATATACTCTAGTATTTTTCTATGGTGTTCTTTGTTACCTTTTCGGTCATCGTACTTCTCCGTGACCATTGTATTTTGGGATATCGAATCTGTTCAAACACGCATGCGCGTTCCTTCAGACGCACGTTATATCATGTCCCCGATGTGAATAAAGAGAGACGGTTCATCGGAATGGATATTGAAAAACACAAAATAAAACCAGAGATTGCCGTGGAGAATAGACTGTCCAAAAGGGTCTGCTATTGAACATAAAATCTATGCACCATCAAAGCAGAGGAAATTAAACTGGGTGAACCAAATACGAATTCAAAAGCTTGCATAGAACAAACATCAATATATATATATATATATATATATATATATATATATATATATATATATATATATGTGTGTGTGTGTGTGTGTGTGTGTGTGTGTTTACATATGTATGTTTATATATAAATGCAGTATATATATATTATATATATTATATATGTTTTATATATACATATATAAATAAATAATCCTCCACAGTCAGACTTTTTCGCTGTATCACAGCTCTTCAATGCAACAGTACTAGCATAGATCCCAAGCAAGGAATCGAGCCTCCAACCCTTTGATTACTGTGAATGGCCAAGAAGAAAGACATAAGTCGGTATATAGTGGAAACAAAATATATTGAAATGACAGACAAATCCAAGAAATAAAAATAAGTTTTTATACGTTTTCTTACTGCCAAGTATACATAACGCCGAGAGGCATATTCCCCAAGTGAAATAGTTATTATCCGTAAGGTTGCCATCACAACACTGATAGTCGACAACTCTTACCACTAAGCTACGGTGTAAACGCTTGTAAATAATATCTACATGGTCTTTATATTAACATTGACTCCCACTGTACAGTGCTCAATATGTATTTTGAAAAGAGTTTTGCATTATACTAAAGGTTACATAATTTAACGACCAGACGGACACATGACACGTTATGATACATAAAGCCCCAATATTTTTTCCGTTTAGATATCGTTCGAAAATGAATACTCTTTAAATTATTTCTTTAGACATTATTGTTGGATAATAAAGATTAACAATTCGCTTCAGTTCAATCCTTATGTCGAAGTAAAAGTACATTATTTCGACATCTGTCCGACTTCCGACATAATTTTGAATTAGCGTTTTCATTGGTTTGTGAGACTCCATTTTTAATTAGCATTTTCCTCAATCTGTCAGACTTTATTTGAATAAATATTTTTGTTGCACTGTCAGATGTAATATTGAAATTGCATCTTTGTTGCCCGTAATGCTTAAGATTAAATAACATTTTAGTTGATTTGTTAGGACTCAGTTTGAAATAGCATTTCTATACGGATTGAATGTTCATATTATCCAATCCGTTCTTGATTTTAATTCCGAATCCTATTAGTAATTAAAACCTGGCTTTTCCATTTTTTTTTCTAACAAATCTATTATATTTTGTTATTCCTATGCAAATATGATATATCTTTGTTAACATTGCCGACATTTTTAAAGGTTGAAAACTTCCGTTTGACATTATAAAAAGGAAATGTACATCGAATCGATGTTCGAAAGCAAAAAAATCCATATAAAAGTTCAACAGTAAAGCAAAATAAAATAATTATTATTTGTCGGATCTTTTGTTCGTCACTAGCAGGACTACACGGTGTTACCCGGTAGGGGAGCAGTTTGTAATTTATTCTTATGAATAACAACTGATTTCCGACTGTTTTCACATGCAAGGTGAATCTAAGTCTAAATCTTAAACAACTAACCGAGTTAAAACTTACTAAAAAGCAACATACAAAAGAAAGAACGAAAAAACAAAAACAAAAAAAAACAGACAAAAAAAAAGAAAAAACCAAACAAAAAACATAAAAAATATTAGAGTTAAATATTAGGTAAACAACAAAAACGGCAGCAAAATTTAACAAAATAAATGAAATACGCAAGATTAGTTTTACTTTAAAATGTTGCTCTCTTCTGAATATACACGCACAGCATCTGGTTACAATGTATCTCCATTTTTGTGATGACGATTAATGATTTGGATTATTTGGATTATTAGGACTACTGATCTCACCTTGGGCGTTGTTCTCAGAACGTTTCGACTGACGCAACTTTCGACATTCTTCAGGTGACTTTTGTCTAACTCAGAATCTTTCTTCTCTACGTTTCTTTCACCTTCTTTGTCTGCTTTCGCTTTCAATGTCTGCAGTTTTAAATGTCACATAATTACTCTCGCCCTTCCCGTAATTTATTTTTTAAACAAATAATCCTCCCATCTTTCATTTAAGAACCGGATTTCTTCAGTGAAAGACAAACTTTATAAAATCGCCTGATGTTAGAAAGATTAGCATGTCAAGTGCCGCGACCATGTAAATTTGTCCATATCAATATAGATATATATGCTAGCAAAAGTACCCGTCGTTGACTGGGTTCAAAAACAGCCTGCAGAAAATGAACTCTGATTTATGAAAGTATGATAGTTTATGAAAAGGAAGGGTTTTAAAGAGATAGCTTCGAATTTGGGGCATAAAAATCAAAGCAAAATATGATGAAAGTAAAAATAAAATAGATACCCCCATAATTTATTATATCATATCTGTTCACGCTGAAACACTTATCACAATAATCTATATAAAAATATCTTGTGACATATTTCCATTCTCAGGCGCGAACGAATACCCCATAATTATATTATACCATATTTCTTCAAACTGAAACATAATTATCAAAGTATACTTACGCAGATATATATGAAAAGTATTTATTAAAGTTTGTGCCTATTTCCATTCTATGTAGACAAGGCACGAACGCAGACCCCACAACTTTATTATACCATTCCTATTTTAAAACATACTTATCAAAGTATTATTATGTACATCTATATAAAAAAAAACACTTGTAAACGCTTTTTTTTTAATCTCATTGGGCGGTTATATTGGCGTTTCCCGCCTGATCATCTGATTTGAAACCATGCGATAATTTGTGGAGATATTTGAAATAAAAAATGCATACTTATCGACCATCGACCTTTTGAACAATCGATATATATCACTCGACAAGACATTAAATTCAATTCACACATATGACCCCTCCACTTATGATTAATTTTGGAGAACGTCTGTGGTAATATATAAAAATAACGTTATTCGGTTGATTAATAATAAAAAATAAGAAAATTTCATTGCATTAAGAAAATCAAATAATTTTTTTTTATTCTATTTTGCTTTTATTAAATTTACAAATGTTTCAAATAGATATGGCGCACCTGAATACACTTTTTGAAAGCTGAATTAATGAGCTTCAAATTAGATGGAAAGAGACATCAAACAATGCTAAACCAATCACCGAATTCGCAATTGAAAATTCATCCGCGTTTTCGAGTACATATTCTCGGAATAACACTTCGTTGAGATGTAATAATTTTCTTATCCGTTAAACACATGCAAAGAAAAGGAGAACACATTTTCTTAATATACGTTTATTCAACCTGCGCGTTTAGCGATACAGATGCTATTAAAAAATTAAGCGTTTAATTATGTTTATGTTTTGAACCATGTAAGTTGTCCAAAATTGTGTTTTTATCATTTTTTAAAGGAAAACATCTGAGAAGTACGTGACTAAATATGCAGCAATAACATAATTTTGAGGACTTGTTAGTCGCAATACGAAACATTATTGTAATGAATAACTTTTGCAAAGTAATAAATGACCCACCGAGAAAACTTGATATTTGGAACTTGGAGAATAATTATACTATCATCCCCCCCTCTGTCTCTCTCTCTCTCTCTCTCTCTCTCTCTCTATATATATATATATATATATATATATATATATATATATATATATACATCCACATACAGTACTGTTTCGCTGTTTCGCAGCTCATCAGTGCATCTAGACAGGTAACTGTTTCAAGCCAGGATCGAAACATGGCCGCCCAACGTCTGCTGCTGTGTGGGTAATGACTTTACCGAGGTTTAGTTTTAACATCGTATATATATTAGTGACAGTGACTGTAGTGTTATGTCTGTCTCTTATCTTTTGATAGGAATAGTAGCAACGCGTGTGTTTGTCATATGTTCGTATACGAGTAAACAGCTAGCATTATTAACATCTTATATTTTATAATACTTTTAACACACTTGTATTACACAGTATTTGCATTAAACAATCTGAATACACAGTATTATACTTTTCTCATATGAGAGAGGCAAGAAGTCTACGACAATACGCCTGATCCTTTCCACAGGCAAAATGCAAGAACTTTGGACTTTTTATTCTTTTTTGCCAAGTACTTATTTCTATCATTTTTTTTAGTATTTTCTACGTCACTGACGAAGGGCGACTGTTTTCTAAACTCTAACTGCTTTTCCTTGTTAATTTAAACATTACAGTTTAAGTAACAAATTGAAACTTGTATAGTGACTGGTTGAAGCATCTAAAATTATATGTGCTATCTAATTAATAAAAACAAATTCTGTTTAAAACTTAAACGATACTGTTTGAGAGAAAATATCATCTTAGTCTAAACCGTTTTAAGATATTAACTCACTGTATCGTAGGGAAAAACCCATTTCGAGCATAGGAGATATCATGCTAGAACTGTCTAGAACTAAGAAAAACTGAAAATCAACAAGAAGAAACAAAAAATAAAAAAGAACAAACAAGTGCGAACATATAAAACCATGTGCGTGGACTTTGTAGGAAAATCAGTGCTTTCAATACCGGAATTAATGCGCACACAAAATAATAATATAGCCGAAATGTCAGAAGAACATCAAGATGGATATGGATAAAATCAATGATGCGTGGAAAGCAAATAAAACATATCTCAAACACAAACCACAAATAAAAACATACCAAAAGGTGTTAAAATAATATATATATATATATATATATATATATATATATATATATATATATATATGAGACTATAAACGTAGAAAATGAAGTCGCAAGGACTATATATATATATATATATATATATATATATATATATAATTCATTTATTTAATAAAGCTATACATATATTTAGTTGGAGAGCCCGGTTTTCAATTTGAAGGAGGGGCACCTGAGCATCCTGTGTTAACAATTTACGAGATAAGGAATATTTATAAACATATTTTAATGATTTCCGCTATTTTGTGCTTGATGAATATTCGATTATGGCATGTGTAGTTTATATAAAAATTCATTTAAGTAGTTATCGCTTCAAATTTCGTTTTAATTTCGGCTCGCTGAAATTATTTCAAGTAAAGAGCATTAAAAACTATTTCAAAACAAAACAAAAAACATGAACTGAACTTTTATTGACTATGGTAACATTTATTTCTTGTATATTTATTTTTTCGGGTAGTCGTTTGTTGGATTTTCTGCTAAACACTCTTACTAAATAATATCGACGAAATATCTAAAAACAAAGAAACAAAAACAGTTTTGAAAAATAATGAAGCTTTACTTACTTTAGTAAAATAATCCGAAACAACAAAATGGGATATTAAAAAGTAAACACGTAATTACTTCAGTTTTTAAAGCAAAGAATCGATATAAATATGAATAAGAAGAAAATGGCATCCTTTTCAAGCAGAAAAGCTTCGTTTCAGTTTTACAGTATTGAACGGTGTAGTATTGCGCCGTCGGATTAAAGATTGTACTATTGTAATGTAAAGAACACGCAGAAAGGGTAGTAATCAACTGAATTCCTTCTAGTACACTGACAAAAAATCTTAAACAGATATATAAATAAATAAAAATAAAAAGGTGATGTAAATGTTTTTAAAAAGACATGTAATCACGTGAGCAGGATTTTTTCCTTCTTTTGACACGATAAGAAGTAACGTTCTTATTTTTTATTATTTATCTATCTTCGAAAGAGTGCCACGTGCAAGTGTAGAAGGGAAAAAACAGAGTTATGCAAAATTTGTGTCGAGAATTGTCTAAAGTTCCGACTTTTTTTTTGGCTTTTCACGTGAATTTATGAGGTGAATTTATTCGACACAATGTAATTCAACTACAAAAAAAAATGAATAAATAAAATTAAAAAAATAAAAGCTAACGTGAATTAAGGTATTATTGTGGAACCTCACTCCTTTTAAAAAACCTTGTTAAACTTTGTGACATATTTCCATTCTATGGAGGTCAGGCGCGAACAAACACCCCATAATTTTATTATACCATATTCCTTCAAACTGAAACATAATTATCGACGTATACTCACGCAAATAGATATGAAAAGTCTTTGTTAAAGTTTATGACATATTTCCATGGAGCGATTTTATTATACCATCCCTATTTAAGTTGAAACATACTTATCAAAGTATTATTATGTACATCTATATCAAAACCCTTGTAAACGTTTTTTTTTTACTTTTTTATTTCCATACTTTGGGGACCAGGCACGAACGCAGACCCCACAATTTTAATGAACCACCGTTCTGCCAGATCCTGATCCTCTATATGAAATCAGATTTTAAAATAGTCAATCATATAAGAGCCTATTTGTGACCACACACACACACGCACACACACACACACACACACACACACACACACACACACACACACACACACACATATATATATCATACTTCATAATTCATAGTCCATTTTCTGTAGGCTGTTTTTGAACCTAGTCAACGACGGGTACTTTTGCTAGTATATATATATATATATATATATATATATATATATATATATATATATATATATATATATAGAGAGAGAGAGAGAGAGAGAGAGAGAGAGAGAGACTGAAATTTTAAAATACTTTCAGATTACAGCTTGTATAATACAGTGTAACTCTGATATACGAGACTTATCTGGTCCCACATATCTCTTATATCCGGGTTATACTTATATCCGGGTTATACTTATATCCGGGTTATACTTATATCCGGGTTTTACTTATATCCGGATTACACTGCACATTAACACAGACTCTAATTGGAACCAGAGAAAATCTCCCTTGTATTTGTTTTTCTTATATTTGGGTCTCTTATATACGGATTACACTGTACTGTAAAATTAGTCCATATAAATATTAGTATCAATATTTATGAGACGATCCTTATCAGGTAAAAAAGCTCAATATAAGAAATAGAGTAATAACATAAAGGAAAACTTGGAATTAAATTCAATAAATGAAAAAAATTACAAATATATTATTCATTATTATTAATTGGAAAAATACAAAAATTTTAAGTTTTTTCTCTAGTCCATATATTGAAAGTCCATTAAGTAAAATCTTGTGTGTGTGTGTGTTTGTGTGCGTGTGTGTGTGTGTGTCTGTTCATTCTTATTAAATATTAGTAGGGTGAGAAACTGAAAAAAATAATTACTTTTTTGTAAATACTTATACAATTTCTTAAAATCTCATACACGTTCTATAAATAAGCTATCAATAAATAAATGTACTTTTAAGCAACATATTGTAAAGGGTTCAAGGCACTAACTGTGTAAGCATGTGCAATGTACCAACAAGTCACGCTCCGTCTTGCATAAAACTAAAACTCCGTGAATATTTCTTGTTTTTCGTCGAGCGAGATTTTGACATCACGTGACGCTGTACTTGCTCGAACAAAAAACATGTAAATTAATATAGCGTTATTTACTTCTACATTCTCCTCATGCAAATATTTAATTCCATGCTTTTCCCGTATAAAAGTAATGTTGTATTCTATTATTACTTAAAATAATTGCATCCAAGTGATAATATCCGTTGAGTATTCAGGGGCGTGAGGTTTTTATTTAATAGGACATTTTCTTTCTTATTAAATATTAGTAGAGTTAAGGTATGACTCAGAAATGGATATTCAGCAAAAAGAGTAAAGAGTAAGAAAATATTTCCAAAAATAATTACAAATAATGGTGCCGTACTTAGTTGTGTAATAAATGCATCGTTATTTTGTTGAACGACACATGACTTGTTACGGTCAGTGAATTCTCCGATTCGGTTTTTTAAATAAGTACTTTAAAATCAATTATCTTTTTTTTAACCTATACGTGGACTAGATAAAGTAGCTTCCCACCTTCCCTAAGTAGTATCAAGTGCGTTATTATTTACTGACTTTCCATTAAGAGAAATATTAGACACAAGTCAGCATTTAATGGTAGAAAATACAGCCCCCTTGCTTAAAACTAACAATAAAAATTACCTGAAATGTGGAAATTTTCCGAGAATGATATCGATGAAATTCCGTATTACATACTACTCTTTGCACCTAGCTAAACGCCAGAATATGAGTGTTAGCATATATATATATATATATATATATATATATATATATATATATATATATATATATGATTTTCAGAATGTGAGAGATTGTATAATAAATTCCACAGCCAAACAACGTCGCAGCTTACAAGAGCCATGACAGTCAACGAACCGGAAGTCCAAGACTCGAGTTTCGCCCTCATTTGGGCTCATCAGTTAGACACATCCGAGCTCAGAATTCGAAACCTGAGCCTCTTGCATGCGAGGCAAGCACTCTACCAACTGAGCAAACGCCCCGCACACAAGAATTTCTATTAACCAACACAGATAAAGCAAACCGCGCCGAAATCCGACTGTGAAATGAACCCACTTCGTCTCGACAAGGGACGCAGCCGTCCAACGAGTCAATAACCCTTGCCGATGTCTCACAAGTAGGAGTAAACTGGACTAACTCCGACTTTTTCTTGTGGGGATATTTTAAAGAAAAAGTCTATGTCAACAAATCCCAAACACTGCAAGAATTGGAAGAAGCCATCAGGAAAGAAATAAGGGAGTTAAATCGCAATCCAGAGATTCTGCAATATGTCATGAATAATGTTTTGGAAAGAGCACAAATATGCGCTGAAAATGGGCAATATTTAAATGACATTATTTTTTATGAATAAAAATTGTTTGAATTTTGCATTTTTGTTTTAAATATCCTAATGTCATAGTCAGATTGTGTTAAAATTAGAGAAAAATATCCTCCAAAATAAAGAATCCATTTGAGTCCAAAATCCGTCAGTGACTTTTTGGAAAATCTGTATATTATATATATATATATATATATATATATATATATATATATATATATATATATATATATATATATATATATATATAGTCCTAACAGAATCTCTTATGTTTTTCTGCTAATTCGAATCTGAATGTTAGGTCGTGTAGTCTGAATGATGAACTTCCAACTTCGGTGCTATTAACCAAGACAATCGACAATTAAGCAGGTTTTTATAATTGTTAAAGGAAAAGAGATTTGTTTTAGTAACATTAAATGCTAGCATCCATTTTGGCTCCATTTCACTACAGACTGAAGAACATTTTCTAAGTATTCAGCAATTACCTTTAATATATATGTGTGTTAGCGTGTATATGTCCAGCATCTAATTAATAGAGCATTGTAATATCAGTAAATACGTCCATATTATTAATGGAGTTTTACCATCAAAATTAAGCAACCCCTCGTCCCCCCCAAAAAAACCCCAAACAAATAAAAACAAAACAAAAAACTGTTAATTGTTTAATATATTGATTAAATGATTTTCTTTTAACGAATTTTTAACATTTACTAAATTATTATTGTATTATAGTTTGAACTATGGTGGTGTATTTACTATTGAGCTAGTACCACAAATTTGTGTGAATTTAAAAGAACAAAGACAAAAACACACACAATATATATATATATATATATATATATATATATATATATATATATAAACTCTGTGTGGGCGCGTGTCTTGGTTTACATCGACAAGTACAGTGTTAAATTTGTTCGAACTGCGATCTCGTCGGACCTGTGACCTTATTCCATCGATAAACTATTTAGTATTTTGGAAAGTGTCTAAGTGAGTGGTGACGAATTGATGGTTGGAGGTTTATAACCGGTAGGCG
Organism: Euprymna scolopes; assembly: GCF_053919585.1. NCBI lineage: Eukaryota > Metazoa > Mollusca > Cephalopoda > Sepiida > Sepiolidae > Euprymna > Euprymna scolopes. The sequence goes on from NC_136487.1 coordinate 47,627,318, forward strand.
ATTTTTATGTTTGAGGTAGAGATGGTAGAATTTTACTAAATGATTTATCATATATTTTTTCTTTTTGCAATAAGTCAGATTTTATTGCTTGGAACTCTTGTTGAGTCCCAGCTATTCCATCCGCAGCTAAGGTCAAACAGAATAGGCACAAAGCCAGCTATGCATCGGTCACTTTACACACACGTCCAGGACACATAATCATGGACATATTGACATTCACACACACACACACACACACACACACACACACACACACACACACACACACACACACACACACACACACATATATATATGCGTGTGTGTGTGTATTTTGTGAAGATATATGCAATCATATTGATCTATACAAATAAGTATATAGGCTGACACTTCCAAAGACAAATATATAAAATCTTATCCTGAAAAAAAAAAAACCCAACATAATACATACATAACCACATACAAATAATGTACGCATGTATACACATTCACGTCTATAACTATCTATTCACACATATACATAATTACAAATATCAACGTACACGTACATGACAGAAAAGAATAGACACTAAAATTAATATTTTACTTAATATATAATTATTTATATTTTACGGATCAGAATAGTGCTGACATAACTTACAGTATCCTATTAAAATTGAATCCAACAAAATTTAAGCTTAACACGCACCAAAGGAGCACCAGACCTATCAGAATTTCTGCGAGGACGAATCGTGGGTGAAAATGGAGGTGATCTGAGTCAACGCAAAATAGCATGGAATCTTTCAATACCCCTTGCTACTTTTAATAGAGTGATCGTACAATTCGGAAAAGAAGACAAAGGGTGAACAAAACCTCATCCAGGTGACCGCGGGCCCTCTGAAAGAACCTTGCGTCTTGTGTAAACAAATGTTGAAGAGGATCCTCGGTACGAAGCCTCTGACATTGCAACAAAAGCTAGTGTTAGTTCCAGAACAGCTGTCATGTATCTTCACAAGCTGGGCTACTATGGTGGAGCTGCGGGAAAGAAACCTCTTCCTCGTCCTGCCAATATCAAGCGCAGAAAAGATTGGGCTCATAAGATGGTGGAGAGGCCTACGACCTTTTGGACCAATGTCATTTTCTCTGATAAGTCACGGTTTGCATTATTTTCTGATAGTTGAAGGGTATGGGGATAGAGACTCCCTCGGCAAAAGTTTTACAAGCTTTTGGCCAACGCTGAAACATAAGGGCTTCTTTGTTATGACATGGAATGCAATTTTGAGTGATGGTTGCCCAGACCTGATGGAGTGCGAAATAAACATCAATTCTGCTTAATATGTTACAATATTACATGAAGGACACCTACCAATACACTCAAGTGGTAAAATGACCCAACTTAACTTCCGGTTCATGAAAGACAGAGCTCCTGTCACTCTGCTAGGGCGACACAACTTTGGCTGAGTCTAAACGGGATTAATAAACCTCCATGGCAAAGTCAGTCCCCGGATATGAACCCAATTGAAAACCTTTGGGGTATATTAAACTGAAATCTTCGCAAAAGGAAAAGAAGCCTGAACTTTTAGCATTATTGTGTCAGACATTTCCGAAAATGATATTCGTGAACTGATCAATGCCATGCCTAGAAAGGGTAATAGCATTAAAAAACAGCGAAAGGAATGTTGTTCAAGTATTAGTTATTAAATTTGTTGCCATTTATTTTTGATTTTGTTCTATGTATTATGTTTATGGAAATAAATTATTTCTATTTGTATTTATTCTTTTCTGTCATGTATGTGTATATACAGTGATTCCAGTCATACATATGTACACATGACTCTATACACACACATAGACCCATAATATAATATTATTAAATTAAACAAATATATATAAAATATGAATACAATACCTCAGCCTCATCCTCAGCCTGAACAAAATGATAAAAAATTAACATGCGCATATACCCAGTGAACTAAGTGCAAGAGAAATACAAACATTTGCACCCAATGGAACGTAGGAAAGTTTTGTGTCACGTATGTGAATGTTCATGTAGAACTGAAGATGAGTTAAAGAGCCACCTGTGTTCACACAGCCGTACTGCAGTTAAGTGAAGAGATACTAAACTTCTGTCATAAAGAAAATCATATATATATATATATATATATATATATATATATATATATATATATATATATAAAAGTGAACGTGTCTGTCTGTCTGTCTGTGTGTCTGTGTGTCTGTCTGTCTGTGTATATTTCCCTACGCAATAACTCTGTCAATTTTTAGTCTATAGACTCGAAATTTGAAATACCAGGTACTGAGATTTGGGAAAATCGATGTGACGGGTGTCAGCCAGAAATTTGGCTGTTAAAGGGTCAAATTTCAACGATTTGACCTTTAAGAACTCTACCAAACTCCTCCGACAATTTTGGGTCTAGACGCTTGAAATTTTAGATATAGGTTCCTTGAACCTGGATCTAACTTAATAAAGTAATTTGAGCCCGAAACTATAAATTTTAAGGGGTCATAATAGGGGTCAAAGTTTTAAAAAATTAACCATTTTTTTTTGTTTTTTTTGCTTTTTTTGCACAGCATACACCTCCAAACACCCGAGCAACGCCGGGCACCCCTGCTAGTATATATATATATATATATATATATATATATATATATGGCAGCCGTGATTTATATTTTTGCGGACATGATAGTGTATGCGTGTTTAATATATTTTGCATAACAAATTCTAAATGTCGCAGTAAAAATTTTAAATGATTGAACAATAATCAAGAAAATATTGATGGGGAGAAATTAAAATTAAATTTAAAGAACGCGTTTGTCAGCTGATATTAAGATTCATTTATTCAATTCGTCCGAAGTCGAAACGAAACGGTTTTATTCAAACATTAATGCGAGTATTTTTTTTTCAGAGCTAAGGTCCTTATTTTAACACTAGATACGAAATTAAAATTTTAATCGCACGATTAATCTATTATTATACCCCACTACTACTACTACTACTACTACTACTACTGCTGCCGCTGTTGCAACTACTACTACGACTATTATTAGAGTACACTCATACATATTTGTTGCTTTATGTTATTGTTATGATGTTAACACAAATAAGTGTATTTTCGTATCGTCGGTTGCATTAAATATCTGAAAATTTTAAATGATTAAGCAAAATCCTTAATACAGCAATTAATTCGAATTGAATAACGGACCAGTTAAACCACTAAAAACGGTAATAATTACAGCGATTTATTTTCCAAACAAATACTCGTCTTGCTACAAAAACTGTCGATAATTTCCCATTAACCCCTATCAGTGCCTAAAACTAAACCGAAATTTCATAAGCAAAGTTTATTTTTTAAAAACTATTCGTCTGTAACGCACAATACCTCAGGGCTGCTTTCCAGTTGACTGCAACACGATCGTTTTAAATTTTATGTAAATAAGTACTTGTCGAGCTGTCCGCTTAAATAATCAAAGCACACCTAAATTCGCCATTATCGATCATCAAGGTGTTGTCTCACAGTCTACCCGACACTCATTAACCCTTTCCCAGAGTGCACCTTGGGTTTTGATAGGCGATGATCCCCTATCACAAAATTATACAACTTATCATTGGCACTACAATTTTAATAGGAACAAAGAAAACATTAAAATTGTTATCATTGAAAACCTTCGAACACAATAGAGAAATAATTTTTAAATGGAAATGTGCTTCTGCATTTATAAAATTGTTCCGAGTTATAAAATTGTTTGGAAAAAAAAAAGTCGTCACGCATCATTATACTTACAATTTTTCTTTTATTGGGATGGGGCATTCTACCGGATGCCAGATATTCGCCTATTATTTCTGTCGCTCAAAACGAGAGATCTTTTAACGAATCTAACCATTCCCTAGAGTGCAATTGTTTGTATTTCTCTTGCACTTTGTTCACCGGGTATATTCGCCAGATAGTTTTTAAAATTATTTTTCAGGAGTTAGGGTGTTCCTATAATTACTAGAACGATGGAGATATTAAGATTCCAGTTTCTTGTCGAATTGTGTATAAGACTTTTGTATTTCGTTATATTCTCTCTCGGTTCTGTTAAAGCCAGTATCATTAGGGACGCATACTTCAACTAGGGTTGCTACTTTCTTTCTCTTATCTAATATAACTATATCAGGCTTAACAATTCCGTTTCCTAAGTACGTAGCAATAGAAATTTCATATTTATAATGGATGGTTCATGACTTATTTCCAACTGTTCTTTCTGGTATATGCTCCCAAGATTTGCTGCTACAATGGATATTCAGCGTTTTTTAGATTTTCCAGTGGAGATATTTATCCATTCCATTATATCATATTGTATGATAGTCGTCTTCAAGCATAACTAGTCTACAGAGCCATCCTTAAGTATGTTAACAAAAATTGTGCATGTAAACATACTTAAGGGAATAAATGGAAAGGTGGTGAACATCTTAAAATTTGGAATATAGACTTTTGTTACATATATATACATATATATATATATATATATATATATATATATATATATATATATGATTAGTTTTTTGGAAAAAGACATCCAGCAAAGTGCTCAATTAAAAGGAAAATCCGAAATATAAGAGCGTATTTATATTTTGTATTTTGTGTACAGAAAGTTGGTAGATGAAACAAGTCATTGGTACCGTCGGTTTCAAGCCCGATGATTAGGACCGTTTAAGATACCGACGATTCCAATGACTTGTCTCATCTAACAACTTTCTGTACACGAAATACAATATATATATATATATATATATATATATATATATATATATATATATATATATATATATATATATATATTCCTGTGATAGTTCATCCAAGGGATACTTGATTAAAAAAAGTACTTCAATTATTTTTAAGAGACCAAGGAGTAATCTCCTCGAGCTAACATTTGATTTCATTACGATTCGAATTTATATCCGAGAGCTTTTTTAAGAATGGACGTTGATCCCTTTATGGCTGGTATCTGTATTTCGTTACAGTTTGGTCTTCGAGGAATTGATTCCAAGTATTTCTGAATATGTTTTTCCATCATGTCACCTGCCTCTATCACAACCGGTATACTGTTTATGTCTTTCCAGATACTATGTCGTTGTAAGATCATTCTTTAAGTCATGATATTTTTAAAATCCTTTTATCTCTATTAAAGCTATATTCATTTTGAACAGTTGCATCAATAGTTTGTGCAATTGTTCAGGCTTGTTCCATAATACAATATGTGGCTTTATGGCCTTGTCTTTTATGTATCTGCCTGTATGCCTTAGATCACTGTCACTTTTCCGTTTAATGATTCATATTCTCAGATGTCAGATGGTCTGTAAAGCTGCATCTCTCCACAGATCTTCCAAAGGAGATATTTACAGAGTTTGTTGTGGCGGACAGTGTAAAAACCATCTACTAATAGGGTTTGGCATTTGGACATTACGTGGCTTGGGCTCTCAAGAGCTGAATGACAAAATATGCATTAGTCATTTTTTATAGGTCAGCCTATGTTGTAAAAATCTATTTGTGGGTAAGTATTGATCTTGACCGCTTATAATGAGATTTTCCTCATCAAATGTAGATCTGTTACTCCTTAGCATTAGGACCGTTTAAAATACCGACGGTACCAATGACTTGCCTCAGCTTACAACTGCTAAAACAGGAATTTTAACAAAAATTGTGTTTGTAAACATACTTAAAGGAATAAATGGAAAGATGGTGAACATCTTGAAATTTGGAATATAGACTTTTGTTAGCCGCACTGATGAGCTGCGAAACAGCGAAACAGTACTGTATGTGGATGAATATATATATATATATATATATATATATATATATATATATATATATATATATATATATATATATATATATATATATATATATGACTAAGCATCCCTGTTTATATACTCTTGGTTGAGTTCCTCCTGGAACTTTCCTGCGCTCTTATGTTGGTTCAATCCTCCTTTCCTTGTTTCTATTTTAATTTCTGTGTATTTCAGTTTTTTCTTATTGGCAATCTCTGTTGCTGGCTTATCATTAGGGCTATGACAACAGAATATTCTTTTCATTGTTTTGACTCTCGAGTATATATCCGACACAAACACAATAAACCAATCGAGAACCACACCACTCTATATAAAAGCATATGATATTATCGGATACACACTTGAGAATCAAAGCACTGAAAAGAATATGCTGTTGTCCTAGCCATATTCCTCATATACCTCGACAGTATTTGCAAGTATGACGCCTCCAAAGTTTTCAGCAAGCTTTGTAATTGAGGTTTGGTATATGTGCGTTGTGTATGTATGTTTAAATGAAATTCAATTACATATTAGCATTCGCAATGCATACGATCATCTTTCTGTCATATTTAATGATATCATTCAATAGCCATTAGCGTCATGGTTAGTTGCATCAAACTTCTAATAATAACCAACTATACATTATACTGAGTTAATGAATAATAATCATATTTTATATTAGCTTTCGTTCCTGACGAATGAATTATATTTTCAAAATCATTATAATTAGCAGTTTCTTCAGCAATAATAGACTGAGTCAATAACAATTTATTATTCAATGTTACTGTCCATTTCTGATTAATGAAATCACTCACTCTCTAAAATGTTTACAACAAACGATTTTAATTGGAACAATAATTTGCTAATGTAAAAAATAAAATAAAAAGTAAAAGTATATATGTGGTAAATTTCATAAAACCTTTAATAATAAACTAAATCAATGAACTCTTTAATATTAATCATAATTTGTGATTAATATTGTAATTCATTCCATAGGGAGGTGAAGTTTACCAAGTAGTTAACACCATAGACTCGCAACCATGGGTGTATCAAGTTCCAATTCAGTTCGTTCGACAGAAACATTTCGACTTAGGGATGCTGGCAACCTTCACATAGTTCTCCTAGTAAGCATTCGGTGTGTTTCTAAAAAATACGACTAGAAAGATATCAGGGAACCAATACCAACAATAACTATTTGATTCATACGAAATGAATGAATGGAGTCAATTCCAAAAAGTGATTACAATAAACAGTTGTCACTGTAAAATAAAATAAGTTAAATCTTTACGTTTTCTAAATTTTAATGTTAACATTAATAACGAAAACCTTCACGTACATACATTGTTTAATTTGTTTTTACTAAATATTATCATTCATATTTCATGTCAGCATTCATATTTAATGTTAGCATTCATATTTAATATTATCATTCATATTTAATGTTAGCATTCATATTTAATGTCAGCATTCATATTTAATGTTATCATTCATATTTAATGTTATCATTCATATTTAATGTTAGCATTCATATTTAATGTCAGCATTCATATTTAATGTTAGCATTCATATTTAATGTCAGCATTCATATTTAATGTCAGCATTCATATTTAATGTTATCATTCATATTTAATGTTAGCATTCATATTTAATGTCAGCATTCATATTTAATGTTAGCATTCATATTTAATGCTATCATTCATATTTAATGTTAGCATTCATATTTAATATTATCATTCATATTTAATGTTATCATTCATATTTAATGTCAGCATTCATATTTAATGTTATCATCCATATTTAATGTTAGCATTCATATTTAATGTCAGCATTCATATTTAATGCTAGCATTCACCTGTGGTCAATAACTTTCCGAAATAATAGTTATGGAAGGCGTCTACGTTAACAATACACGGTTTTATCAAAAAGTTTGATATTTAATGTTAGCATTCTTTAGTTATTAATACTGGTTATAATAAGTAATTGCCACTTTTACAAGAAACTGAATTAATGAAAACCTTCGAAAAGAATGCACGTGCGCTTAATATTAACATTAATGAGACATTTTAGCATTTTAAAAACGGAAAAATTTATAGCCCGTTTACTAAAATGAGTTGTTTATACCAAATTGATGGTTGAATAGCGTTAAACTTGTGCTTATTTTTGCATTAATACTAATCCGTATTAATTATATTAAGCTCTGTCAATCGAACAAACTCCATAATACTTACTCCGCTGCACCTTGTCATAACAAAGATATATATAAAATTTCAGTCAGATCGGATCAGTAGTTTCCTAAAAAGAATCTGGTGTGAATGTGGCATTATGATAACTAATCCCTGTTAATACATGCATGATATCATAATATTTAGCACCTTATCATACATACAAACAAAATACATAGAAAAATTCAGCCGAATCAAAACTAGCTCATATTGTAGATAGTTTATATTATCGTATTTGTGCTGTTCTCATATTTCACGTGTACATACATGATCAATAAAAAGATGATAACATACATAATAAGAACAATTATTTATAACTAACTGCTTGTAATATACGGTTTTCCTCATTTCTTTCAGTTATTTGCTGGGTGGTGGCGTTGGTCAAATGGTTAACAACAGAGACTGCTGACCTGCGTGTTATAAGTTCAAATTCATTTTATTCCAAAAATCACTTTCACTTAAGATGTTGACGACTTTCACGTGATCCCTTTCCTAAGTACCCGATGTTTATGTAAACAGAATTCTGAGTAGAAAAATATCGGGGAAACCAATGCCAACAATAGGATTTCCGGATTCATACGATATGATGATGACCTACTAATTCTTTCATTCTTACTCCATTTGTATGCTTCCCTTTCTCGTAAAGACACCGAATTCACGATATATCCGTTAAACTCATACAAATCACTTCCGGTCAAATCGTTAACAACTCTTACAATAATTTGATTACATTGTTAATTACTAACTCTATCATTGTAGATCCTTAGATTATTCATGCTAATTGTAATGTAAAAACATGCAGATAAAACTACGTAGTTTAATACTGAGTTATCGTTTAATATTCAGTTTTTGAAATAAAGCTTTATTTTTGTACCTATCGTTAGTCCCTTCGTACCCCAATCAACATTATTGATAAGTCAAACCCGCCCAATAGCATGAAAACATCAGCTTGTATTTATGTTAATAATATTCACACACACACACACACACACACACACACACACACACACACACACACACACACACACACACATATATATATATTTTAATCTCCGAACCAGCAGTAATTATTACTTTCTATACTGATAATGGTGTAAACATGACACACAAGTGTCTGTAGTTATAAAAATTGTGATTATCCATTTATGTGATACGTATCAGTGGCTTAGAGAAAAGAGGCTAGCTCGTAAAGTTAACGGTGATTTTATTGACTGAGTTAGAACCTCCGGACCAACAGTAATTATCACTTCCTGCACTGATGATTGCATAAGAATGAAACCTTATTGTCTCTACGCATAAATATTGTTAATATTTACTTAAAAAATGTTATATACACACACATACACACACGCATATATATATATATATATATATATATATATATATATATATATATATATGACTACTTAATTTAATCACATAAACTAATATATGAAAATATAATTTTATGCGTAAATTTTTAGTATTTACTTCAACAGTGCTCAACACATAGGTAGAGCTAAGTTATAAAAATATACATGGCAATTAAGCTACACAGAATATTTCGCATTTCATTCTCATGAGAATTTGTTAGGCTTAAGCGGAGTATTATGTGTAGCTTAATTGCCATATATATTTTTATAACTTACTATATATATATATATATACAATGTGTATAGTTAAGCATTATACCTTTTAACGTGAATGTTTTACTGTGTTTATTCAGTTTGAAAACTTCGTAATGTATAGTTCATATTTTCAGCATGATTTCCTCGACATTTTGATTATATAAATTATCCTCGTTTATTATTATTGAGTTTGCAATATTATTATTGAGTTTTCTTACAGAAAGCTATCATAAAGCAAAGAATATTGAGAAGAAAAAAAAAAGACCGTGTCGATAGCATTTTCAATTAATGATGTCACCATTACAGGCTCTACGTATGCGCATCCGCTTTATTTTCACTTCCGCTCCTATTTTTCTAGCATTTTTTTAAAATACTTTTTACTCAGTTTTGTGTTTAGATTTTATTATTTTTGTTCTCTTTAATAAATGTTCAGATTGTGTTTTAATGCTCGTTGTAATTTCATCGCTTCTAGTAGTGGTAGTAAAAATCAATAACACATTTAACCCCACCCGCCATTAGTTCCGCTTTAATACGACCTGAAAAAATTATTTTATATCGAGGCCAAATTTGTAATTACGCTATTAAATAAAAGGAAAGAAAACGGACAAAAGAATGGACCAAGGAAGGCCGATTAGAAAACAGTTTGGGATCCCAAATAAAGCCAGTCAAAATTAAAGCTGAAAATGTAAATGATGCGCAATGGTCAGAAAACGCTGGAAGATAAAAATTCTATTGAAATATGGTCCCTTTACATAAGACCAAACATATTGGAGTAAATTTATCTATACAAACGAAATCGAAACATTGAGTATAGAAATTAAAAAATATACAGTATAACTCCTATAATTTGAACGTCCGCTTCGTTCAAATTAAAGGTGGCTGTTGTTCAAGTTTCGTGATAAAATATGTGCTGTAGTTAACTTTAATTTTCTAAAAATTAAGAAATAGTAAACGGAATTCATTGCTATATGATACTTCAAGTATATATTAAGTTGAGTTTACAATATATTGCAAGTAAGAATTGTTAAATATTATAACCAGGAACAAAAACAATGAAAATAAATTAAATCTATTCTTACTTGTTAGGTATTTATCATCTACAGAAATCATACATTTATGTAAAATACATATTTTTTTAGTTATTCATTGAATGAGTCTCATTGCAGTTTCTATTTTCATCGATTGAGCTCTCGGGCGCTGTCATTGTATTCCGTAAGCGATCACGAAAATCTACAATTTCTTGGTTCTGTAACTTCTTATTGATTATATCTCTTCGGAGTGACATTGCGTGCAACACATAGTTGTCACTAAAGTAAGGGCTTTTTTCTAGAAATTTTATAAGTGTCTCCATAAACTTTTCTGCATCATCTCAGAGTGTTCTTGGTTATTTACATTAGGGTCAAGATAATAGGAACTGTCGCTATTTTCATCACCATTAATGCCTTCAGGATATTGATCAGTAGTTTCCTCATCTTGTTGCACCCACATTTCAACATCATTTGCATTAAGTGATTTAAGAACAGCGTGGTTGGTCGGTAACCGTTTGGTTTCAAGAATTTTTTCTAGACCAGATGTATTCTCTGATTCTTTCAGTTCAGAAGCCTTTTGCGCTGGGCATAATTTACCCCATGCTTTTGTTAATATTCTTGCTCGAACTTGATTCCATGAACTTGCGTGAGAAAATATGGCAACTTTGATAGTAAAATGGAGCTGGAAATCGCTTATACTCACGGTACTATTTATCATATTCACCATGAAATCATTTCTGTAGAAACATTTTAAGTTCCAAATAATCCCTTGATCCATAGGTTGAATGAGAGAAGTCACATAAGGTGGTAAATAGCGCACAAAAATATTCCCGCAAAATGACACTAGTTCTGACTCAGGAGGATGTGCTCTACAGTTGTCCAACAGAAACAAGCACTTTGAATCAGGTTTACCAAATTCAAGAAAACGCCTCTAGACAACTGGCACAAATTCTTGCAAAAAACATTTTTTAAACAACTGTTGATTCATTCATCCCTTTCGTGAAGAATAATATGATACTTGCAAAGGCAAAACTCCTTTCAATGCTCGGGGACACTTTGATTTTGCCGATGACAAGAAGCTTAAGTTTATGAGTTCCAGAAGCATTAGCGCATACAATCACTGTTAGTCTTTCTTTATTTAATTTGAATCCTTTTATTTTCTGCTCCTCGGATCGGGCTAATTTTTTTGTAGGTAAGCACTTCCAATTTACGCTACTTTCATCAGCGTTATAAATATCCTCTGGTGTTAAACCATAATCGGCAATTATAGTCTTGAATTTGTCGCAATAATTTGATGATGCGTGTATATCCGCAGACCGTCCTTCGCCTGGCATTTTTAATTGTCTTATACCATGTTTACTCTTAAAGCTCCTAAGCCAGCCTTCACTGAATTTCATATTCAACTCTTCCTTAAGAGATTTTGCTTTAGCAATTAACATGGGCACAGATATTGCTACACCTTCATTCCGTTTTGCTACAAACCACTCATGCAATATTCGATCGAATTCAACTTGCTTTGGTCTGCGAAGATCCTTCTTTTGACATGTTTTTTATTTGGAGAGAAAAGAGCAGATTTCAATATTTCCACCTTTTTCTTTTTGATGTAAAATAGTGTACTTCTTCCAATCTTATAATCTCTCAATATAACGCTATTTTCAACTCCAGCATCTAAGTTTTCTATAATTTACGTTTTTCATGTAAAACCAGTGTCACTTGTTTTCTTTTAGAGTTGCAAGTCATTGTGATGGGTTGTTTTACACTATTTTAAATAATCTGAAAAAAATTGACAGTTCGTGTGAATTAATTATCAATCTACATTAATTACATAGTACCAATATTAACATTTCTGCGCAATATCTGACTAAACCATGTAAACAGTTTTACTGCAACTCCGCATCAAATATGCTAATACAATTTAAATGATGAGACAGTTCAAGTTTAGAGAAAGTCCAGGTTTAGAAGAAGTCCAAATCAGAGGAAATCCAAATGAGAGGACGTCCAACTTTAGATGAAGTTCAAATTAAAAGAGTTTTACTATATATATATATATATATATATATATATATATATATATATATATAATTTTAAACATATAATTATCCACTGACAAACACGTGTCAGTGGATAATTATATTTTAAAAATTATATATATATGCTGCTCCCCATTTAGGGGGTACCAGATTAGTCAAAGCACACACACAACGCTCCCCCCATAAAACATATCTGTGTATAAGTCCATATGCACCTACAGACTCACACATACGTTCACAATCGCTCACCCACCCTTCCTACCTCCGGATGCTCTTCTCATATGTATCCTGTCTCCTTTCGCGTGGACATACTCACCTTCTAAACTCCCGACGCCACCGACATAAACATGAATAGTTGTACATAAATATTTTTCGTTTTCATCCTTGACGAAGAGATTTTTCTCCGAAAATTTTTGAAATTAAAAACACCTACCACTTTGTGTGACATTATTTTGCGAAAAAACATATAACTGAAAAGTATTGAAATTCCTCCAATATTGCCATTATTATTTAACTTCATTAGCTCATCTCCAGTGTGTTCTCATACAAAACTCCGTTGTCATAGTCTTCAAACAGAACATTTTCACACTACACACAATACTTCAAGCAAACTATAACGCTCTCCTCATGATCATTAATATTTATTTAAAACATTGTGTACACTTTTGTCTTGATCCATTCTAATTTACTAATTATATTTTATGTTTATGCCAGCAACTGGCGATATATTCGACATTACCGGTTTTTATCAGAGTGTTCTCTATTTCGCCAGGATACATCATTAGTTATATGTTGTATTCTGATTTTCCACTATTTTTTGCGTTGCTGAATATCATAGACTTTTCATATCAAACGATTATAGAACAATAATTCTATATGTATGTGCAACTGTTACTATTGTGTTTTAATATTAGTCTGGTATTCAGGAGAGCTAACTATACAGTTGTATTTTAGTAGGACATTCTGTAACTAAAAATCTGATGTCTCCCTTTATAACGACAAACCACTTATATGGGATGCGGCTTATGTCGACACTTTTGCACCCTTGTCAATGACAGAATCGGCAAAATCCCTAAACATGCAACTGCGACAGGAGTAAACAATCAAATTATGCTGGCTTTCTGTAAATCAACCGATCGCCATGGGGCGAGTGGAGCGATAGACCCCACTACGCGTAACTTCCTCAACATCCCGGGACGGTTAATGACGTGTCACACCGGGGACCAACATGAAGCGACTTAACTTTATAAGCGAATCACCATCACCCCTACTCGCGGAAACACAATGAACCTTCCTGGCCTCTGAAACCAACTGCTACTATTGCGTTTTAACATTAGTCTGGGTTAATATTCATGAGAGCTGAATATACAATTGTTTATTTTTGTAGGACATTCTGTAACTAAAAATCTGATTTTACAAATAAATACGTTTAGGCGCACCAATAACAAAATTAAAAAAAAAATACACAGAAATGAGATAAAAACAAATAAGAAACATTCATCTTTCTTGCTTTAAATTAGTTTTAATAGTTTTGTTTAAATTTTACGTTTATTCTTCTCTCTTGCTTTTCGGCAAAATTAGATTTTCGAAGATTCATTGGGTTTCTCGCTTTTGTGTCTCCACCCATTTCTCGTCGAATTAATTAAAAGATGAAAGCAATCTTCTTGTTGAAAAATACGAACGATGATGATGACTTCCCAATTATTTAGCAACAAAAATACATTTTTTCATCATATTTAAAATATGATCTAAAAGCAGCCCGTCATTTACTTGTCGAATTCGTTTTTTTCTTTCTTTCCGCATATTTTTATTTGGATATTTATAATCATGTCAAAAATAATTAATCAATTTTTACCCCCTTACTCTTTATTATTGAAAGTTCTCAGATTTCTGCAGAATTAGAGTGAAAGTAGTTTGAACTTGATTTTATCGATTTTTAAAAACAATACAATGGGGAATACGTTTTAAAATTTTTTTATTGCTTTATTTTTTAAAAAATTTTTGGCTTTATTTTCTCATTACGTTTTCAAAAACTTTTTTAAACTAGCATATTTTTAACTGCATATTCTTCTTTTACTTTCTCCAATGTCTGTCTAAATGCGGTATCGACTTCTGCAGATTTAGGAAGTCTAATACACAGCCTTTAACTTTGAGAAAATGTTAGTTTATATCATCTAAGACGCCTTTACCGTGAATGCCAATAGGGCTACCCAAGCAAGTTTTGTTCGATAAGAGCGCTCTTCCTTTAAGTCGATGACTTCAAACTCAACTATCCCAATCTTACATCACGTCTTCTTACTGTAGAAGATATATAAATAAAATCCCACGTCCACTAATTTCCACCTAACAAAATCTTGCGACTAACACCGTCTGGTTTGTTTTCTAATTGCATGTTAGTCACACAGCTGTACATGGCTTACCATCATCGGTTCTCGGGAACCTAGTTAATAACTGTTACACAGGATTGGGCATCGCCTGGCAAAGAGGCTGTAGAGTTTGTAGCATAGTGTGTTGTCAGACGATCGATGTATATAGATTTCACATCCTTTCGTGTAGAAGTACAGCACTCTTAATAATATCGTTCAACCGATTCTAGATATTGCGGAATTCTCGTTATTCTAAAATCAGGGATGACAAACGGATTGATAAACTAATGATGTATTCCTTTATAAACGACAAGCCACTTATATGGGATGAGACTTGTGTCGACACTTTTGCACCCTCGTCAATGACAGAATCGGAAAAAAATCCATGAACATGCAACTGCGGCAGTAAACAATCAAAATATGCCAGCTTTCTCTACATATTAATGTTTCAACCAATCGCCATGGGAACGAGTGGAGCGATAGGCCCCACTACGGGCAACTTCCTCAGCATTCTGGGACTTAAGGACGTGTCACACAAGGGAGCAACGTGAGGTGACTATGCTTTAGTAAACGAATCACCATAGCCCCTATTCGTGGAAACGCATGGGTTTCAGGAAGTGTTATTTTAATAATTATGTATTATTATTATTATTATTATTATTATTATTATTATTATTAGTAGTAGTAGTAGTATTGGCGCTAAAGGAGCTTTTACTCAAGTCATCAAAGATCTCATTGAAAACAGCCTGTGGTGTTCTCTGGAAACTTATTGGCAACAAGTCTCCCCGGATTTCCAGTACTCTCCACCTCTTTCGATAACATTTGCAAATAAATTTGCATTATCGCAAACGCTGCCTGCTATTGATTTTTCGTTGGCAGCGGCTATTGGTCTTCACTGGAATTTGAGTGGCAATAAGCTTCCTCAAGGTCCCAGTTTTCTCTGCACTTATACAGCGGAGGTCGTGTCAGTGCTCACTCCTCGGTCTTTCCTTCCTCCTTGACTCTACTTAGTTATTCGGTCTCACTTTTTTTGGACGGGCAGTGATGGGATGGGGTTAGAGTACTTATAGGTATGTAGCTTAAATGTTCTTGGTTCTATGTAGCGCTTCACATTTTGTCTTTGCAGCAGTTTGTCTGGCCTGCAATTGTGGTTTATGTGTGTTAGTTTCCACATTCAAGGATGTTCCTTAATATTTCAGATGTTTTCATTATTGCTGTTCGTTGGAGTTTTCCAGTCTGATTCCAATTTTTCCCATTCGTCCTTCAAAGTTTTTCGAGATTGTTCCTAGTGCTCCTTCTATTATAGGTATTATTTTGATTTCCTTCATCTTCCATATCCCTTTCTCCCCAGCTTTGTTTTAGTCAACTTTATTTATTATTGTTGCATTGCTTAAATGATAATGACGTTTGGCATTTTCTATTTCGATTGTGAGTTCTTGTCGTTATTTTTTATTTTAATTTTGTGTGTATGCAATTGTGACTGTAATCAAAACTTTTATCTATTGAATAAATTTTCTGTATTCGCAAAAATATAGTCATGCACTGAATATAAAACAAAATCTATATACTATTCTGTTTGTTTCGTTCATTAGTACGTTACACTTTGGAAAATGCCAAATACAAAATTTAAAGGCCTGTTGGATAATGACCAGGGTTTTGTGAGTCGGGCGACGCAGAGAAAAACTCAGTTCTTAAAAATAGCAAAGAGCAAAACTGGCCTGTTATGTAAATATGTCTAATAATTTAACCGAGAAGTTGACGTCAGACACTGAACAAAAGAACAATGGAATTCAGTCAATATAAACAAGTGAGACACAGAGTCAGCCAGTCAGGGAGGGAGAGAGAGAGAGAAAGAGAGAGAGAGCGATAGAGAGAGAGCGAGAGGGATCGACCGTCGACCGCCACACCCCATCCATATTACTATCTATATTACTCTGTCCATTCTCACATTATAATTCTGTATTTTTTATTTCCTTACTATTATATTTTTGAAGGTTACCCGATTACTTATTTGATTCCTGTTTTTATTTCTATTAATTCTTATCCATATTTCTATTTTATGTTGGTTGGTTTGTTATATTTGTTTACGAACTCTCCAAGGTTTTGGATACAGAATCCCATATTATGAAACTACAGAACGCAGATTACTTGAACAAGTATATTTCATTTGGATACAATAGAACATACATACTTTATTTTCTTCATGACATGAAAATTATGTATGCAAATAAGGGGTTAATCGTCTCGAGTCGGAGTAAAGTATCGTTTCTAGAGAAACACTGGTTCTATCTAGAGTGTATTAAATTTCCCCGAACATAATTTGAATAAATTTTACATTAGTAACACCCGTCCACCCTGGCTTACTGAGTATCATCTCATCATGACCTAAAATTGACATTATAAAAAAAGTATAAACAATTTGAATAAACATGGTAACACTGAGTTATGTATTGAATACTAATGGTTACAGTTATCATTAAATCCTGGCCAACGTTGTGTATTTTAGTTTAGTGTATTATAATTTCTTTTCTTGTTAGCACCAGCTTTGCGATTTTGTTTGTTTTCCTTATATCGTTTTTCTAATTAGTTCTTCGTTGTTTTGTTCTTTATTAACGTCTTATATGATGCCGTTTCTTTTGCTATCGTCTATTTTGTAATTCAGCTTGTCTCCCTTTCTTTGTTTATTTCTCTTTCTGCTACTCATCTATTCCTTTTAATTAGGGTATCCTATCATCTCTTCTTTATCTTTTCGCGCTCTTTTTTTTCTCTTCGTTAGTCATTTCCCCAACACATACGCTCACTTTCTATTTCTCCTTTTCCATCCTATTCTTTAACAGACATCTCGTCCTTTCTTTCCCCATTCTGTTTTCATTCAAATTTTTTAACTACACCGCATCTTTTTTCGTTATTTTTGTTTTTTCCTTAATTAGTTTTTAGATGAGCCTCCTTATCTTTATGAGATATTTTTCGTTTTTCGATCAATCAGGCTTAATGTTTGTCTGTCATGTTTAAAGTTTTTTTTTATTCATTTAATATTCAAATGAATGCAGTATAAAGCTTTCATATTGGCGAATCCATTTTGACCAGTGCCCTGAATATATGTCAATAATATCGCTGAAATTTGACGTCAGGTTTTGTAACTTATTTACTTGCTACTTTGGTCTGTCATGCCTAAATCTGTAATAGAATTTACGTCACGTGTTATGCTTAAATATGAATTAACATTTACTTCAGTGTGTCATGTGTAAATTTGACGTCACGTCAGTATGTGGAGCTTAAAACTTAAGTAATATTAACGTCGTTGTATCACACGACTGAAATAGCATTAACGTTGGTATTGTTTCATTATTTTTTCACTCCTGTATTTCTTTCTATCAAAACTGATGACGTCACTTTTCGTGCTGCTAATTAATTTCGTATTGTTTACTGTTATTTGTTTGTGTTCTACATTAGCCTACGTACATGTCATTTATTTTCTTTTATTTCATCCTTTATTTCTTTTTGGACTAACCTAGGTTCCCGGAGTTGCCCGGGTGTTTGGAGGTGTGTGTTGAGCAATAAATAAATAAATAAATAAATAAATAAAAATAAATAAATGAATAAAATAAAAAAAAGTGGTAGTTGGCAGGTAGGCTCGAATCCGTGCCGCGAAGGAGGGAAAGAACGTGAAAAAAAAAACGTGATGTCTTTGCCGTTGTGTCCATTGCCAAACCAGAAGTGGCGAAGGTCTAAATCAAGGCTAGTCAATCGAAAAGAGGGATGACTTTCAAAAATAGCAGCGAAAAGGCGATCCCTACTTGTAGAAAAACACCCAGTTGAAGGTGAAGGAATTAATGTTTTTAGCCAATTTTTCGATATTTGTCGTCCGAAGAGTTAAGCTTCAAGACGATACTAATTCCGTGAAAAGCGGTCGCCTCTATCAAATATTTTAGGTAGACATACATACGTACATACATTTAAACAGACAGATGAGATTTATATTATAAATGCTGGAGTGTCTGTCGTTATTCAGCCATTTCTTTTTTAACCTTATCCAAGCTAAAACAATAAAATGCCCACTCAAAATATGCCACTTTTACTGGTGGGGCATTAAAAGATATACACTAGATAAAAAAATTAGTTGTTTTGAACCATTCCGAATATATATATATATATATATATATATATATATATATATATATATATATATATATATATATATATATATATATTGCTGGTGTATGATTATCGTTGTCCGAATAAATAAATTCCATGTGGTTTATATCCATAAGTATATATATAATAACGATTTAAATATATTTTCAGGTGGAATCCGGCATCTCATATTCATAATCATGTAGTAATTAGTATCTTAAACAAAATATAAAGTCATTGTAATTCGTTATTTTCTCCACGAAAAATCACTATGCATATGTGAATGATAAATATGATACAGATATTATGTGCTCGCAGTTCATTCTTACTTGTAAAACATGTTCTATATTCAGGATACTTCGTAATTTGTTATTCGGCTTGAGATCGGAATCACAATGTTGGCCACCCTATTTATACGTATCTTCAAAACGCTTAGCTATCACGGAGTTCCATTTTATCAAATTTCTTTAGTATACGTTATAATATATTAACGGACCCTTTTATGTGGTTTACACTTGATCTGTATATGTGAGAAAAATAGATATCGGTGTGTTCCCTTAAAGTTCTCATTTACGACTCAAACGTTGAATTAGTAAAGAAGTAAAGAATAATCATTTTCATCTTGTGAATTCCTATAGCTTATCTTTCTTGTGGTCTGTTGGTCTTATCAAATACCAGCATAATAATTCACATAATTTGGCGGAGTATTCTGCGTAGTGCTGTTACTTGAGATGACGTCATTAGAGGAAGGTGAAACATTCCTCTAATAAGCCAGCGTATAGCCACAACGAAGAGGTATCATTTGGACGTCGAACACTATGCTCTTTTGAATATTTATTCAGGGTTTATCTGCAGAGATAAGTATCTTCATGACAGATTTTCCTGACAAACTTCAGTACAAAGAGACCTTAGACGCTCGAGGATAGAATCTAGTAAGTATTTAAATTCTCTCCTGTAGACGTTCGAGCTCTATCCTATAGATATTCAGCTTATCTCATATAGGCACTGAAATTCTCTTCTGTAAACATTTAAATTTTCCCCTATAGAAATTTAAATTCTCTCCTGTAGACATTCAAAATCTCACAAGTAGACATTCAAATTTCCCCTATAAGGCATTCAAATTTCCCCTATGAGACATTCAAATTTTCCCTTATAAGGCATTCAAATTTTCCCTATAAAACATTCAAATTTCCCCTATAAGGTATTCAAATTTTTCCTATAAGGCATTCAAATTTCCCCTATAAGGCATTTAAATTTCCCCTATAAGGCTTTTAAATTTTCCCCTATAAGTCATTAAAATTTTCCCACCATAAGGTATTCAAATTTTCTTCTGTAGGCATTCAATATTTTTTACTGTAACATTTAAATTACCACAAGTAGACATTAAAATTCTCTCCTATAAGCATTTAAATTCTCTACCCTTATCCTCAGCAGAAAAGACGGCATGTACCACATAAAAATCAAAGTTCAATAGAATGTTGCCCTTCTTTTGGACCACAATATAATTTTCCTCTTCAGAAAATATGTATCTATTAATAGTTGTCTTCATGTCGTCTGTATCCCAAACAACCTTACGCCAAATCACATAACCTCATTTCTTCTACGTTGACATCTCCAACGGTGAGAATGACTTTCTTCTAATTGTTCCAAGTCACTCCCTTTCTATCTTGTGTTTGTAAAAGCTTATTACCAAGGTATAAATGGCTTGAATGAAAATAATACAAACTATGATTTTATTTGCAATTTTTTACACAGTTCTTTTAATTTCCAGTTTTTTTTTATTTTTTAATTACTTCTTTCTATATTCATAAAACGACAATATCTCTTCATTCGAGAAATAACTAAAGGATAGACTAACAATAATAAACAGAATGGTAAAAACGATACGTATGGCAAAGATCTATAAGGTACGTTCCTAAACGTCTATAGACCAGTGTTTATTTTTTTTCTAGTTAAATTCAGCTTGAGTAAAACGGATATTATTTCTGCACCAACCGACTATGTTCACGAAGCGGCAATATCTCTTCATTCAGGAAATAACTAAATGAAAAAACAATAATAAACAAAATGGTAAAAAAAAATGATACGTATGGTAAAAATCCACAGGGTCCGTTCTTAAAAACTAGTGTTTTATTTTTTTTTTATCTACATTCAGCTTGAGTAAGGAAAACGAATGTTTAACATTTTATGATCCAACAAAATAGCATAATAGTAAAATAGTGCAAATAATTAACAATGTTATCAAGAAATATCAGTGCACATCTTCTCACACCTACCAGTATCCTATATTTCTACAAGCAACATTTTGCCTATGAATGGAGCATTGTTGTCACGTCTGTGATGGTGCATAAACTACTAGCTTCTGTTTCTTGGACAGGTCCCCAAATGGAGCCTCTAATTTAATACGAGTCACAATCGCTAACAAGCTTCAGTCATAGTCACATCACCACACTATTATATCCCTCCGTCTGTTTACAAGTACTTTAATGGAATGTGCTCCGATGAACCCGCTCTGCTACTCCCACCTTCCTCCGCGTAAATACCAGCAATCAATCCGTCAGTCAACAAAATCTCATCTATTTAATGTATATGTTACAAGATGTATATGTTACCAGATGTATATGTTACCAGATGCATATGTTACCAGATCTTGGAAAACTTTCCCTTCTAATAGCTTATTTCTTTGAGTTGCTAGCATTCGAAATTCCGTCCCTGTACCCTGTTTCCAGTATAAAAAAGAATAAAATTTTAAATGTAATGTAAATAAAAATCTTACTGCAAAGTCATAACTTAGGATGACTTTCATCCACAGTAGTCCCTAACATCTCTTTGGTCATGCCCCATATTTGTGGTTAACGAAAGTAAAAACTAAGAAACGCGACCCCACAATCAACTAAATAGGACAACGTCGTAAAGTAGAAGTGTATTTTTGAGTTAAAGCATAATGCAGGTACTTCATCTTCGATCTAACAGCAGAGTGCAGGACGAGTGAATCTAAACGACAGCTGATGCACAACTATAGAGTGTCTGGTTTCTCATTTACAAAACTCATAATCAATAGTATTAAATAATCAAACTTTTAAGAATCATATTTATAAACGACGAATATGCAACCCTTAAAAACATTAGTTCTTTATATGAGAGGCGTTCCAAAATTAATGTTTCTTATTTTTTAAATTCCGCCTGAATAGATAAGAGGGGATTGCAAACTGCATTGTTATAGTGACTGAACTTATGCATTCATTACCTTAAAGTTTCATTCCTCTATTGCAGATATTGACGGTGAGAGACTCTAAGAAAGCAACTCTTGTCATTGATGTATGCCAGAAGCAGAGATGCTGGATTCAATTCCTGGCAGTGAATAAAGAATGGTTGTGACTATGTCTAAATTTTGAAGCACAAAAGATCGCCTGTTTTAATAATACCATTCCTGTCTTCGTAGCTCTTCAACATTTTGAGTAAAAAATAGGAGGCATTACTTTTGGAACGACCTTCGTATAAGAAGTTTTCATGCCGAGCAAAGATATTTTTTTGATACGATAAGGTATCTGTCATCCTTATGCATATAATAATCCCTTATTATATTAGTTTATGCGCGAAAAATCTAGAATGAAGCAAGAGTTGCACAATTTCACGCCTATCCTCAATATTGAGCGAAGTGGAACGATTGAAAACAATGTGAGGATAAGCAAGAAAAACCTGGCCTTATTTCGGCGTTTCCATCTTGATTTGTTGCATAACCAAATATTAAGTGTCTAATGTACACACAAATATTTAATCATTGCGCGGAAGATGGTACGTGAATTCATATCTTTACAATGATATTATTAAAATTGATTTACATTGAACGTATAACCTCGACCTGTAACAAGTACACCGCGCAATTTCCATGTACTTTAATAGTTCTTCTTTTTTTCTCTATGTTTCTTTCCTTCGTTCTCTCTCTCTTTCTTTTTCTACTTCTCTCTCTCTCTCTATATATATATATATATATATATATATATCTATATATATAAAAATGTAAAGTTGGTTCGTTCTAAAGAAATAAAACCATGTTTATACGTTACCAATTTATTTGAAATTTTCAGACAACCAATTTTTAGAGTCGAGGTATGTTTTTATGTTATTAAAATAAATTTACCTAATTAAAATTAAAATATTAAATAAAATAAATATATTTATTTATCGGTTCTGCGAATCTGTTCTGTTGATAAAACTGAACTTCCGGTTCGATTCATTTCACAGCCACGATTTGACGAAAGGTTTAATTTTCTGTTAACTCGATAAGTAAAAAAACAAAAACAAAAAAAAAACATATTTCATTTGTTTATCTTCCAAATTTTTTAATTTACACATCTTTTCTTTATTATATAAGGCCAAAAAAAAGTTTGTTGCTTGCTTTTGAGTTTTTTGTTTTTTTTTCTATATAAGATTACTCATGCAGAGAGTGATCCGTGCTGAAATAATGTTATTATTTAAAAAGTCATTCTTAACATGGGGAGGTAAGGATGTTTTGTACCTATTCTGTACTTTAACCTTACAATTGAATAAATAAAAAAAAAATCGTAAAACGTTATTTAAACGTGGAAATATGATTTAAAAAATAGCGCGGCTCTCTGCATTAGCACCATTTTTATTTATTGTTGTTGTTTCACGAATTTTCGGCCAACTATTCCTCTGGCCTTCATGAAAAGAAGTCCTTTTATAAATGTTCAGTAACTTTTTCCTTTTATTATTCTTAAAGAGTAAAACTTTTCTTTTTCATGAAAGGAGTTAAGCCTACGTAGTGGTGCTGTGCTCACTTTTTAGTTACAACGTTCTGATAAATCAGTCACCCATTTTGTAAGCAATAAAAACGCGGTATATCAAAACCATAGAAAGTAAAAATAATGAGTCTCTACCGCATTTGTAAGTCAGAAATATATTTGTTTCTCAAAGAAAAAAAATAGAGAGAACAGGACTTTTTTTAATTGTTTTCATGAAAATAAAGTTTCGAGATTATTTTTTTTTTTTTACTTATCATAACAAAAAAAAAACACAGTTTGTGTGTGTGTGTGTTTTTTTAATTGTTTTTGTGAAAGGTGAGTTTTTTTTTCAAAACTTTTGTTTTGTTTCTTTTTAATTTTTTAAAAGTATTATAAATTTCACTAACATGCTGGAGAAATGTTTAATAATTTGGTATTTTTTTAGATTAGGTCCACCTCCACAATTTTCCTTTCAATGACGACATTTATAGGTTTCCGAGTATGCTGAACACGCAAATTGCATTGAAATTTTGCGGAAATAAATAGTTGTATTATGCATTGTATTCTTCGGCGGCCATCTTTTTACGTACACACGCGCCATAAACAAATACACACACGTAAAAAAGATGGCCGCCAAAGATTACAATGCATAATACAACTTTTTATATCTTGATAACTACTTATATCTGCAAAATTTCGATGCGATTTTCGTATTCAGCATAGTCGAAAACCATTTCAAGTCGTCATTTAAAAGAAAATTGAGGAGGTGGAGTGGACCTAATCTAAAAATTTACCAATAATTTTTAATCCCGTACGCCTCCCGATACATTGCTTCGTCAACATGCGACCATTTTATATCTCCTGAAGACACTTCCGTATTTAGAAAAAATAAAAATAAATAAATAAAAAGTGACCGATTTACCAGAACGTGGTAACTAAAAAGTGAGTATCCCTTTCAAATGTTGAAATGATTTTTTTTTTTTTTCAATTTTTTTTCATAATCTGGTTAGTGTTCAATCAATAATAATCCAGTGAAAAAATTTCAAAAAACCTATCAGTATAGAAACTCCACCACGTAAGTAAATAAATAAAAATGTTACGTGCGCATGCGTAGCAGTATCAGAATTTTTGTAGGAATTTTTGACACCCCTAACACGAAACTGCGAATACAATACAATATAAACATCTCGGAATTTCTCTGTTAAAAGTGGGTTATTTATTTTATTTATGGATTATACTTCCAAAATAAACTATTACAGTTGTTTTAAAAGTAATAGAAATATTTTTTTTTAAAACATTAATGAATTTTCCGAACTCAATATTTTTCAATTTTTAAACTCAATATTTTTCAATTTTTAAATTTTAAAAATCTATCAAAATTTTTCTATTGATTCTATTTTTACGATATTTTCAGGGTCAATGTGAAATTTTATGTTCTTCCCAATAAATGGAATATAATATTTTAGACAAACGTTTTTTTTTAAATTCACGACCCCCCCCATACCAATTTTTAAGTGTCTATTAAAAAGTAAATACTTAATTTAGTAACCCGAAAGTAAATAATTAATTTACTCACAAATTGAAGAGAAAAGGTCAAAACATAATATATTCAAATTTAAAAAAAAAAACATAGTGTTCTTTTAGAATTTTACCTGTAAAGTTTGAAGTTTAAAACCTTTTTTTTAAACCACGTTATTTGTTTTTTCTTTTTTTTTTTAATGGAACCTTGGTCCTTGCTCCTTTGACAAAAAAATTAGGGCGTGAATTACATTTTTCGAGGAGTTATAAGCTTGGAAAGACAGGGGGTCGAATAATTCACGCCTCCCATTTTGTAAATGTCTAATAATAATTAATTTAGAACCCGATAAGTACATAATTATTTACTCACAAATTGAAGAGAAAAGGTCAATACATAACATAATATATTCAAATTTAAAACAAAAAAAACATAGTGTTCTTTTAGAATTTTACCTGTAAAGTCCGAAGTTTAAAACCTTTTTAAAAAAAACACGTTTTTTTTTTAAATGAAATCTTGGTCCTTGCTCCTTTAATTGAAAAAAAAACATTAGGGCTTGAATTGCATTTTTCGAGGAGTTATAAGCTTGGAAAGATGGGGTGGAATTATTCGCTATTTTCACGAAATTTCTGACACTGCTACTAGGGGGTACTAAGGGAACGACCATTAAATAATTCTGCGGGTCGCCATGGAACTCAATGCCCAAGGAGTATCAAAATAGTTTTCATGATCTGAAGAAATTTTTTTTTCCGAAAAGTGGGTGATCACTTTTCCATCTAAATTTAACTTAAAATGAGCACCCACTTTCTGGCCACCTGAGGAAGGGGCATTTATTTTCGTGTTTATTGGCTTAAAGGTTTTTTTTACAAGGCAGTTTGGTACGCGAATGCATATTTAACAGTTTTCGTTTATGCTCACGCATAGCATAAACAAAGGCTACGTCTGTGAAATGGAAAATAGTCCCAGAGTTCAGGGGTTAATACCATGCAAAAGAAATCAAACAAAAAGACTTTTTAGCCAAGAAACACACAGAAAGAAAAAAAAAATAGCATCCATTTTTTTTCTATCGAATTCATTTGCTGTTTTCATTGAAAACTATTTTCCCCCGGATTTTTGATATAATTTTCCATTAAGGGCTGTGTGTCTCACGTTCGTAAATAACAAATTTTTTTTTGTAGATTTTGGTGTGCTAAAAACGAATCTGCAAACCGTTTCCGTCACAAAAAATAGTTTTTATGATATGAAGAAATTACTTTTTCGAAAAAGTGGCGATCACTTTTCCATGTAAATTTAACTTAAAATGAGCACCCACTTTCTAGCCACCTGAGAGAGGGGGGATTTTTTCCCATGTTTATTGGCTAAACAGCTTTCGTTTATGCTTACGCATAGCGTAAACGAAGGCTACGGCTGTTAAATGGAAAATAGTCCCAGAGTTCAGGGGTTATTACAATGCAAAAGAAATCAAACAAAAAACTTTTTAGCCAAGAAACAGAAAAATGCCCCTCTCTCAGGTGGCCAGAAAGTGGGTGCTCATTCTAAGTTAAATTTACATTGAAAAGTGATCACTCACTTTTCGAAAAAGTAATTTCATGAATGTCATGAAAACTTTTGTTTTGCTACGTAAACGGTTTGCAGATTCGTTTTTAGCACACCGAAATCTACAATAAAATATTTCGTTATATATGAACGTGAAACGGGCCTTAAAGTGAAATAATACCGGATTTTTTTGAGCAGATTTGCCGGTTAGTTGTACAAATATCCTCACACCAGGTAATCACTAAAAGGGATTTTTAAAAGTCGTCACCTGTATCGAGCAAAAGTTTAAAACCACCGATTATATGCCAGCCTACATCATGGTAACATATATTGAGTGAGTTCCTAACAGTATTTTTAATTTAAACTCATTTTCCCAAAATTTCCCCAAACTTAACATGTTCGATACAGTCTGCCGCCATTTGTATTTTTCAGATATACCGATAAACATTGAATGTTTTTGAACCGATTATACATTACATAAAAACACTAAAATCTTATCCAGTTAGGTAAAACACTTACTTTTCTTGCCTTTGATAACATTTATTTGTTATATATTTATTTTTTGACAACTTCTTTGTATCTGTGTTTAGTAATATAAACCCTTTTCATTTAATGTAACGTTTAGTCGGCTCGAAAAACAGTGTTTATTGGTGTATTTGAAAGCTACAAATGGTGGTGGACACTGTTGATTACTTTAAGTTAGAGAAAGTGAGTTAAAACTAAAAAAACTATACAAAATACTGTCAGAAACCTATCCATTATGCCAGCCTATGTCATAGTAACATATGTTCGGTGAGTTTCAGACACTGTTTTGTATAGTTTTTAGTTTTCAACTTACTTTCCCAAACTTAACGTATTCAACAGAATTCGCGACCATTTCTGTTTTTTGAGCCAATTAAACATTTTACATTACATAAAAACACTAAACAATTATCCAATTAGGTAGAAACGTAAATTACCTTACCTTTGCTTTCATTTATTTGTTTTTGGACGACTTTTTCGAATCTGTGTATAGTAACCCCCCCCCACCATCAACCAAATATTAATTACTAAATCACATTTTTTAAAACAAAAAAAAAAGCATTTAGCGTTTCAACATTTTTGCTACGTTCGGCTTCATCCACTGATTGTTGGTCAAGTCCAAAACATGAATGATTGACAGAAACTCTCGAGGATCCAGATCAAATTCTGCAAGAGCACCATTTTTTTCAGTTTCGCCTTCTTTTTCACTTTTTGCAGTGGATTGCTGTACTAATATAAGAAACATGCATTTTCTCTTTTATTAAATTTTTCCATTACACCAAATTGAGCCACTGCAACGCGTGGCAGGGTACAGTAGTATATATATATATATATATATATATATATATATATATATATATATATATATATATATATATATAGAGAGAGAGAGAGAGAGAGAGAGAGAGAGAGAGAGAGAGAGAGAGAGAGAGAGAGAGAGAGAGAGAGAGCATAAAAGTATATTCGTGGAAATTACGCTACAGAGCAAGCATCCACGTGTCATTCCTGCCGTATATCGTGATTCTGAAGATTAATTGCGGGGATTAAACGCTTAATTGTCATTAATATATTCAACAAAGTCGAAACGTTAAAGAATACATACACAATTTCGTTTTGTTTTGTAAAGTTTTATTTTCTATGGATATATATATATATATATATATATATATATATATGTTATTTGTTTTTGTTACACGTTTTCAATGAATTCAATTATTTACGAAAGAGCATTTTTACCTAAAAATTCACTAAGGATTGAACCTTCAATCATCCAAGGAGTATGATTTGCAACTGAATACAATGTACTTTATACATTACGCCACAGGCCATTTCGGATAATTCTAGCATAAATATTGGGAGTCTAAAACCTATTCTTGGTTTTAGATATAGACTATTAATATTTACATTATAGATCACTAGCTTTTCTACAGATTATATATATATATATATATATATATATATATATATATATATATATATTATTTATAATGAACTAGCAGGGCAACCCGATGTTGTCTAGGATTGAATGAAAGTCAATAAATGTTCCACTTTCCCATAACTTTCTTGTCATCGGAATTTATTAAATCGACTATTTTTTAACCAAATCGATCGATTGTCTGTTCTAATTAGGAACCTCCCGCGGCAGTGTACCGAAAGGAAGCTTCACATACCTCCCCAAGGTAGTGAACCTACTGTTGATTTTATATTATCTATAAATAATGGTCTCACTTAAAGTTTAAAATGCAAAAGTCAAGTATCATGTTTTAATTGTGCTCTAAACAGAACATTTATTTCGAACGCACCCTTATCTTATCAATAAACCAACTGTTGATTTTATGAAACTATTTTTACATAATGATGAATTAAAGTTAAACGTCCAAAAGTCAAGTATCATAGTTCAATTGCGCTATAAAAAGAAACATTCATTTCGAACTCGCTCCTGTCTTATATAAAAAATCTACAGTTGATTTTATAGACTGAGCCTTTCTACTTGTGCGGTGATAAAAATTCTGAAATGCAATTGTGTTCTTACGTTGTCTAAAAGGTTTAATTTTGGTCAAAATCGGACTTCATTCTTTAATCGGATTTTTTCGATTATCTATTTTTGATTATTCATTTTTAATATTTATCAGACTAATTCCGATACAAACCATACGTAAAACAATTCTAGGCACATCAGATACCTTCGTGTGAAATTTTCAAAAACATCGATCTTACCGTTTCCGAGTTTATAGGGAACGAACTCACACACCCACAAAGTTTTTTTTTATATAATAACAGAGAGATGATCCCTATATTTTATTATATTCTATACTAGGTCTGCTTAATATAGGATTGCCAGCAAGCATATGCGCTGCTTTATTGTCTCCTGTTCTTCTTTGTTTATAACATAAGAATGTTGATATTGTGTTATGAGGTCGTGCAAAAACACAAGGTTTTCATTCAATCCCGGGAAATATCATGTGTTGCGGTTAATGTCTATGAATTTATGACCCTTTCTCTTTCACTTTTCCTTTATTATTTACTGTTCTCCCTCACTCATAGACTCTTTACCTATTCAATTCTCTTTCCTAGTTATATCCCTTCTCTTTAAGTCTTACTCTCTATATTCCTCTCTCTGCGTCTTGCATATCTTTATGTAAGTCTTTTTAATAGTTCCATTCCACCGCTTTCAGCTGCTCTCTCTCTCACTCTTTGTCTTACATACATAAGCCTTTTCTCTTCCTATTTCAAACTACCTATCACTGGAGAGTTTCTACCTCTCTTCCGTTATCTTTGAATAACTCCATTATTTTTCTCGTCTTTCTAATCTGTTCTCATGACATCTGACAGACATCTCTTGTAAATACTTCCCAGATAACAGCCGTGACGATCTTCTGATCGAATTAATGTTTTTCTATATTTTCTCAATAGGAAGTCAAGCGAAAGCACAAAAAAGACCCCCCCCCAAAAAAAAAAACACGTGGTTAGAGAGAAAAAAGAGGACAGCGTCATGATATATTGAACATTTTTTTTATCTATGAACTTTATTTTTTATAAAACGCCGATTGAAACCGAACCAAATCTTACCAAGTCGAGCAAAAACGCATAATTTTATTTGAGCAATTGTCAAAGGTTTCTAACTACGCCGTGACCAATACCGGCCAAGCGGAAATTTATGTTTTATTTTCGTGAAAACAATATGCGCAGGTTTGACGTACGTCACATCACACCAAAACGCATAATTTTATTTTAGCCGTTGTCAGAGGTTCCTAACTACGCGGTGACCAATCCCGGCCAAGCGGACATGTGTTTTATTTTCGTGAAAACAATATGCGCAGATTTGACGTACGTCACATCGCACCGAGGACGAACACGAACACCGACTAGTGGACCATGCAAGGTGTCCATCTCCATGTGTATATGAAATAATTAAGTTGAAAAAAAAATGCACGGTCAAATACCAGCTATTTCCACAATTCTAAATAATAGTTTTCCGTACCCATTGATGATTATTCGTTTAATAAACGCATTTTCACTCTAATTCCTACAACTTCCATTAAGTTTTAAAGTAGAATAAAATTCTATTCCATCCCTCCCTCCCTCCCTAGCTCAATCTCTGTCTTTCTCTCTCTCTCTCTCTCTCTCTCTCTCTTTATATATATATATATATATATATATATATATATATATATAATATTTTTTATTCATATAGACAAATATTGTATAGTCACTACATTGAACATGCTAATGTTTTGGACAATTGTTTGGCAAGAAACCAAAAGTCACTCGTCAGGAGACGTGATGAAGCATTTGGTGCTCAAATGGAATAAATGAAATATTTTTTAATTTATTTATAAACTTAGCATGTTAAAACGCTAAATTTAAGTAGGAAGAGTGACATTAAGTGACATTTTAAACTAAAAATAGAAGGCGATAGGGGGAAAGAGAATGTAAAGACTTAATGGGAGGAGTAGAAAGGGATAAAAAGGGGAAAGAAAGGACAACAAAAAAGAAAAAGAAAAAGAAAGAACAGAGAGATTGAAGCCATTATTTTACTTATACAAATACTGACTGTATAAGTGCATAGATGTTTTAACTGCGATTTTATTGATAGTCCAGTATCATTGGGCTATTATTTCTATGTTGTGGCTCGGGAAGATCATAAAGGAGAAAAACAGACTCGGATATAGGTTAGAAAGGTAAATTATATTTAAACAAAACAGAATGTACAAAGAGCAACAGTCGTAGCACATACCGCCAAGATGGCGTACTACTCTCGGCCTATTTGGAAGAGTTCATGGATAAGTCACCATAATACCTCTTCCTAAGCTGTTTTTCACCGCAAAAATATTGCTAATATATGTTCTACTTTTGTTCGATAGGCAACAGGCGGTGAATTTTCTTTCCCTTTTGATCGTCGCTGTTTTAGTTTGAGTAAGTCGAGATCGAACGTCTTGAAAAATACATCGCTCGTTTCTATCTCTAAGCGTAATGTGTATCTAGCGTCATCTGAGTGGCGTTTTTAAAATTTGGTTTTCGTGATTTTATGAGCACGTTTTGTACTTCAAATACTATACTCGATGTCGCGAATCCTTTAAAATTGGATTAAAGGTCTGCGTTTCTTTCAGAATATCATTTATTAGTTTTTTAATGGCATTCCAATTCCATTGCGCAAGTTTAGTAATTTTTGTATGCAAGTCTGTGAGGCTTTATTTTCTGCTTATTTCTGAATTTTTGTTTCATTATTTCCCGACGTATTTTCGAATTATGCATATTTTTATCATCTTTCCCTTGATTTGCCGTATGCAATTCATTGAAAATCTTTGGTTGTTTTATCATAAACAGATTTCGAAGCGATTTCGTACGGTACGTTTTTGTTGTTCTGATTTTATTCAACTTGCATATTTTCTGTTTAAAATGCTGGCTGATAAATTCCAATGCTTAAAACTATTGAGCCAGATAAAATTAGGCTGATTAGTCCCGTCGGCATTCACCATTGAGGGTATCTTAGACAACAAGTGATAAACTAACTTCTCCCAAAAGCCGAGGTTCAAATTTTGGTAAGACTCTCGTGTATATGCATGTGTATTATTTACACTTAAAATTACAGGCTATATATATACATACATGCATACATACATACATACATATATATATATATATATATATATATATATATAGTGTAGACTCCTCACATTTCTTCAAATATTTAAGTATATCTCTTCATGGGACAACATTAAAAAAATATTTTTTGACACAATGAAAAGTAGTATGTCTGCAGCATATATAACAGAGTTAATTTATTTTCCCCTCAAAATAACTCAAAATTAAAATCTAAATCCCTGGCAACAAAAGTAAAAAACTGCAGCTCTAAAAACGTAGTACAATCCTAAAAACCTACATCCCTAAATATCTAAATTGAGTACTGCGTTTTCCCCTCCAAATGTCATGTGACTCATTAGTGTAACTATGCCATATGTTCGTGGGGAGCATTCAAGGGAAACATGAACTCCAACATGTATTGTCAAATACTGCAGCAGATCATGATCCCCTCCCTTAGAGACTGGGTCGCAGAGCAGTGTTCTAACATGTCAATGACCCAAAACACACACCCAAGACAACTACTGCTTTAATGAAGAGGCTGGTGATAAAGATGATGGACTGGCCAAGCACGTCTCCAGACTTGAACCCAATAGAACATCTTTGAGGCATCCTCAAGCAGAAAGAGGAGATGCGCAAAGTCTCAAATATCCACCAGTTTCGCGACGTCGTAATTGAAGAGTGGAAGAGCTATGGCACTATCGCATTCTGCAGAAAAGTTACTTGGTCGAGGAACGTCCTGGGAACGCAACCAGCTCCCCAGGGGTGGGGGAAACGATATCCAAACGATATCTAACGATAGGCATATGGAAACATGAACACAACGGGTCGATATGTCGTCGGCTATAACTGGCTGGCATGGGTCGCTTCTTGTCTTCATTGCATCGTTATATAGTTTATTTAAGATTTAACAATGAGGAGCCTATTTTTATAAAGACCAGTTAAAACCAGACACATGCTATGTCGCGTCTGCCGACTCCAGAATGCAAGCGTCAAGTGTTTTTACAATACAGTCATATTTCAATTTAAAGAGGAGTAGAAGAGGGAGAAATATATATATATGTGTGTGTGTGTATGTATGTATGTATGTATGTTAAGATTTTTGTTCCTTAGAAGCGTTGGTTGAGTTTGAATAAAATAAAATAGTATTATATACGTTTAAAGCCAAAACAACGCATTATTACAAAATAAACATATAATTATTTTGCTTGAAATTTATATTAAAATTCATGAATATATTTCGAAGGAAACCTTCATCTTTAGTATGTCTTTCTTTCTTTCTATTTTTTTGCCATGTTGTTGTTGGAGCAGGGAATCAGCAAGTAGAAGTCCGTTTGCTGTTTTTACGGTAGTTTTTTAAATCTCTGAATGGTGCGTTTGGTCACGAGGGATTCACGTTAAGATTTTTGTTCCTTAGAAGCGCTGATTGAGTTTCAATAAAATAAGGAAGCTTTCATCTTCAGTATGTCTTTCTATTTTTTTTGCCATGTTGTTTTTGACACACACACACACACACACACACACACACACACACACACACACACACACACACACACACAACTTTTAAACATTTTTTTGTTTTTGGACACATGAGTTCTTCCGGGTTTGACCTTTCAAATTCGAAGGTCTTATATCATTTTGCCCTGGTTAAATATTATAAATAAAGTCATTCTTGGCTGGAGTCATAGCAGAAAATTTTCAAAATCACAAACACCTGCTTAACACATTTGAACCTCACAAGTACAGACCAAGTTAGGCACAAGGTTTGTTAATGTTGAGACCCCAGCTCCCTCAAAAGAGGCGCTTTCCATTGTGTCACAGAGCATTCCAGTGGCTACTTGTGAAGCTCTGGTAAACTCAATGCCAGGAGAGTAAAGACAGTTTTGGATAATATATATATATATATATATATATATATATATATACATAATATTTAGAGTTGACATGTTGTATGTTAATATTGACAACTTTTCGTAAGAGGTGTACACACTTTTGTTGCCAGGGATTTAGCTTTTATTTTCAGTTTTTTTTTGAGGGGGAAAATAAATTAACTCTGTTATATATGCAGCAGACAGACTACTTTTCATTGTGTCAAAAAACATTTTTTCAGTGTTGTCCCATGATGAGATATACTTGTGATGGGTGTACTAACTTTTGCAATACACTGCACACACACACACACACACACACACACACACACACACACACACACACATATATACATATATATATATACATATATATATATATATGAGTGAGCATAGTCACTTTCCGAATGAATGGATCATGGGCGTCTCTGTATTACTTACTTGATATATATATATATATATATATATATATATATATATATATATATAGTCTTTGAAGTTTTTAACCTTTAAAACTATACAAAAAACACATTTTTTATCATTCGTTAGAAAACAATCTAGTCAGTAAGTCATTTAATCACCTGCAATCACTGCATCAACTCGCTCTCGAATTTACTATAATACCAATAATTTATTTTTCAAGGGATCATCAGTTGTTTACCATACACACACACACACACACACATATATATATATATGTATATATATGCTATATATTTATATAGTTATTCACAGACAGGTGTTTTATCGCCTTTGAGGCTCATCAGTGTAGTCAGACCTAGAGAAACTCGACTACGAAACTCCTAGTTGTATCGTTTTTAAGCGATGATATTAATTTGCTTATATTTTACGGATACTGAAAGCCGACAATGCTCAAGAGTAATCCCTTAATATAAGGTATACAACCATCATTTGTCCACCATAGGGCTCTACTCATGGTACATGCATATATATATATATATATATATATATATGATATATATATATATATTTGATATACCTACCTATCTATATATAAATATATATTAATATATACATATCTACATAACAAATAAATGATAAAAGTCTATATTCCAAATTTTATAATGTTGACCCTCTTACAATTTATTCCTTTAAGTACGTGTACATTCGCAATTATTGACAGCAACTGTTTCGTAGCGCAAACTGTTTCCTTTAATTATTATATCAGTTTATGAATCTATTCTGCCCTTAGCTCCCCTAAAGGAATGACAACTATCAATCCAGCAAAAGAAGATAAAATGCGTTTGGTCATCACTAGGGCTATGGCAACAGCGTATTTCTTTCATTGTCATGACTCTCGAGTATATATCCGACACAGACACAGTTAATCAATCGAGAACCACATCACTCTATATAAAAGCATATTAGATATCAACGGATACACACTCAAGAGACAAAATAAATATAATTCAAAGAACATATTTTCCATACACACACACACACACACGCACATATATATATATATATATATATATATATATATATATATATATATATATATATATATACAGAGAGAGAGAGAGAGAGAGAGAGAGAGAGAGAGATAGAGAGGAGAGAGAGAGTAATAGCTGTGTCCATGACAGATAAATCACGTGATAATAGGTCAGTATAGGGTGAAAGAGAAAAGGAAATTGTAGAATGGCCTTTAAAAGGTGAACGTTTCATTTCATAGTATTTGTGAGGACATTATAATCCCCCATTAAAGAATGGTAAACAGTTTTTCTCTGCTAGGTGAGTTAACAAAAGATACCTTTTTGTCTTCTTATTGAAACGATATTTGCTATATGGTTTGACATTTTAGAGTCGCTTCTAAAGACTGGAAGTCATCTCTTAATCTAAAAGTCATGTCAAATGGTAGGAGATTACGGGCGTGTCTCTTATGTCCACTCTCATAAACAAAAAATAAGGTTAAGACAGAGAAAGAAACATAGATAGATAGAAAGAAAGATAGATAGATAGATAGATAGATAGAAAGATAGATAGATAGATAGATAGATAAACAGATATATGGAAAGAGAAAGAGAGGTAGAGAGAGAGAGAGGGAAGTACAAAGCGAGAAAGTAAAATAAGTAGAGATGAGAGAAAAGGAAAAAGAGAGAAAAAACAAAATAAGAAGAGATTATTATATATATATGTATATATTTATATATAAACAGAGTGATAGAAAGAGATATAGGGAGAGATAGAATATATATATATATATATATATATATATATATATATATATATATATATATATATATATGAGTAATAGTATAAAGATAGAGATGAGAATAGGTATATAGTGATAGAGAGAAAAATAAAGAGAAAAAGACAAAGATAAGAGGATGAAAGAAAGAAAGAAAGAAAGACAGAAAGAGAGAGAGAGAGATGACATTTAAAGAATTAACAGTAGTTGAACTACACTTTTTGTGAATAAAAAGGTCCTTTACAAGATTTTTAAATGTGTTCTTTTGTGTAGGAAATGTAAAAAGCCGAGCCGAAATAAAATAAAGTGAGAACCATTTTTTATCATTTTAATTTAATTTTACTTTTTTCATTCTTAAACATTTCTAAAGTTTCCAGCTATCTGTGGCGTTTTTGTTAAGTCTTATTTTCTTTATCCTTACTTGGTAATAACGTGACCTCAACGTTAACAAACGAGACGGTCATAAAGAATAACATGAACTTATTGACATAGTATCCAGCATCTCATTCGATTTTGCTTCTATCCTATGGATATTATTTAAACCTTTGAAGAAACGTAACCAAACGGAAACACTAAAGACACACAAATGCACACACACATATACACACATACACATATACACAAATACGAGGGTCGTTACACTAGTAAATCCTCATATGTTTATACAATACAAAACAAAAAAAAAAAACTGAGACGTTAAAGATCTACGAAGACGGGAGTGGTACTATTAAAAAAAACTACTTTTTATGCTCCATGGTTTATTTTGCTACATAGTCACTACCATTCTCAATACACTTTTGCCAGCCTCTTTTCATGCCTCAGTCGTAAAAGTCAAGAGAACTCTGTGTTATCTACACGTCTGTCTCCACCTTGAAATCAATGAACTCATCTTCTAACTGTGCTAATATTAACTGCATCGGCTTCATAAGCGTTCAACAGAGTAGGTGAATGTTGATCGGTTTATTTTTTTTCTTCATGTAGGAATTCAATGACGTATTTCTACTTCTGACCCATGCCCAGACCAGAGGTAGTTTTCTTAGAGTCTAATACCGTTAATATCTTAAATAGAGAGATGAACATTTCAGCTCATTTCAGCTCATGAATGCATAAATTCAGTTATCATAGCAATAACATTTGAAATTCATTCAGATTCATTCCGGCGCAATAAAAAATATGAGGCATTACTTTTGGAACATCTTTCATATATATATATATATATATATATATATATATATATATATATATATATATATATATAATACCCATGAGATACGTTTGAAACGAAATTACAAGGCAATATTATGAAAATATACAAATATCAATCTTTTTAAATTAATATTTCGGCACTATGCGGCATCTTCAGAAATTTATTCATTTTTTTCCTCGTTATGACCTTAAATCAAAGAATAAAAAAAAGTTAATCTGCGGTGTTATTTTGAAGAATGCGTTTGGCGAAGCGATATGAAAGTCAAGGTTGTGTTTTCTCAGATAGAAGCGTTGATTGCATTTTAAAATAAAATACATATGAGATCTGTTTGACAGCTAAATTACAACGCAATATTATGAAAATAAAAATATCTACTTATATATTATTTAATTGGACTTCATTATTGAGATGAGTATTATTTATTTATTTATTTATTGCGGACGATTATCCTCATCTTTCTTAGATGTTTTTCACGACGTTTCGGCCAACTATTCCCATGGCCGTCGTCAGGTGGTGACCGCAACAGGATAGAAACTCCGAATCTCCTAACTGCATACTCAGCAATCACTGCCATTCATAGTTGTTTTTGTCTCACAACGTTTTGGTGAGAATTGTTTGAACATAGCGGTTTCAATCCTACCCAAAATCGGCCAAAGGCTTACTTGGCCAAAACGTGGTGAGACGACAACAAAAACTATGGGTGGCAGTAATTGCTGAGAATACAGTAAGGAGATTCGGAGTTTCTATCCCGTCGCGGTCACCACCTGACAAAGGCCAGAGTAATAGTTGGTCGAAACGTCGTGAAACAACATCTTTTTTTTTTTTTACATGGGTGTCAACACTTATCAAGGCCCAGAGGCCACTCGAGGATAAGGGTTAATAGGTATACATTAGTCATTGTGATTTTAGCATAGTAAACAGTGGGAATTTTGTAACTTGGATTACTTAGGGGGACGATTCAATTAGAACTTGTTCACATTGGACTTTTTCTTTTTTTTTCATAGGCATCAACACATTATCAAGGCCGATAGGCCACTCAAGGATAAGGGTTAAAGAGTGTACAGTAGAAATTGGACAATATAATAATCATTAGTAATGCAAATTTGTTAAATTTGATAACTTATATGGAACCGCTCATCAAGAACTTATTTACGTTAGACTTGAACACAACCATATTGTAGTCAGCCGGAAAGCAGGAAAACGGAAGACAATTTCACAGGCGTGCAGTTCTTATAAAAAAGCTTTGTTCATGGAATCTACGTTTAGGTTTAGGCACAGATAAAGAGTGGGGGGAATTATTGATAGTGTTTACAGCTAGACGAGTGTTTCTTGTGAAAGTTTGGCGAGGGGGGACCATAGATTAAAGCTCAGTCGATCACTTTCCATGAAAATAACGATACATCAGAGACAGACTCGCAACATCTCTTCTGTGAGATAGAGGTTGCAAGGAAGAGAAAAGGACATCTCCTACGAGGCTACGAAGTCTATTTTGAACTCTATCAAGGCAGGACAAGTCCTTTCTAGCAGCTCCTGCCCAGATGTGGCAACAGTATTCCATCCTTGGACGTACCTGGCTCATATAGATAGAGAATTGCATCAGCAGTGAGATATCTACCGGATCGATAGAAAGATCCCACCATTTTTCCAGCGGCCTTGGCAACAGATTTGATGTACGTGTTCCATTTAAGATCAGGAGTAATGGTCAAGCCCAGAAGCTTGTCAAAACTTGAGGCCTCCTGAAGACGAGAGCCATTCATTTCAATTGATGCCAGATGGGGATCAGAATGTTGATGATGTAAAGAGAGAAGCTTGGTTTTAGATGCATTAAAAGTAACCAGCCACTCCTTTCCCCATTGTACTACATGCTCAAGATCAGAGGAGAGAGAATTGGAGAGAACTTGGTCGTTTACTGTCTTAGATGTGCTACCATAAATGGTAGTGTCGTCAGCATAAATGTCTACAAATGATGTAAGGATGTGATTTGGAAGATCATTAATGTAGATCAGGAAAAGAGTTGGGCCCAGGATGGACCCCTGAGGGACACCGGCATTAATACTGTGGGCTTCTGATTTTTGCCCCTCAACTACTACTCTTATGAACCTATCAGAAAGAAATGATTTAATAATTGAGAAGACATTTCCAGCTATACCATAGCTAGAGATCTTATGAAGTAAACCTTTATGCCATACCCTATCAAAGGCCTTAGATATGTCAAGAGCAATTGCCCTAGAGAGGTTGCCTCCGTCGAGAGATTTGCTAATCCTATGAGATATAACTGTAAGCACATCTGCTGTAGATCTAGCAGAACGGAAACCATATTGAGTGGCACTAAGAAGGTTATTTTTGTTGAGATGGTTGATTACTTCTGTATTTAACACAGATTCCAACAACTTACTCATGACGCACAGGAGACTTATTGACCTGTACTGAGAGGGGGATGAGCGATCACCCGAATTCTTAAATACAGGGCATACTGATGAAATTTTCCAGGGAGATGGGAAACTATTCTCCTTAAGACAACGTTTAAATAGTTTTGTAAGTATGGGCGCTAGTTCAGGTTGAAGTTTTTTGAATACTATAATTGGAATACCGTCCGGGCCAGTTGCTTTACTGGAATCAGCTGAGGATCATCGTCCGCAATAAATAAATTAATAATATCTACTTAAATTTAAAATTAAATTTAAGTTTAAAATTAATATTTCGGCGCTATACACCATCTTCAGAATTTTATAAATTTCATCTTTCCCCGCCATGATTAAAAACATTTTTTTATTACATTTTCACCCCAAACAAGGCACAGTGCCATTTTGATGAAAGGGGCTACTATCAAGGGCATAAGTTGCATGAATACTATGTAGGAAGTTAAGTAGCAAGATGTCTGTTCACATTACACTTGAACTTTTGTATGTCAGTACGGTTGAGAAAGCAGGATCCCGGAATCTAGCAGCTCTGAATAAGAAATTACTAGAGTAGAAGGCTTTCTTATATCTAGAGATCTTTACTGCGTGCTGCTTGTCGGGTTTGACGCGGGTATTTACGTCGGGTTAGGGCACAAAGGCTTGTAGCTCGTCGGAGCATACACCATTAAAATAATTGTAAAACAGGCAGCGGGGTGCAATATTTTGTCGATAGGATAGAGGTTGAGCTTAGATAACAGTTCAGGACCTTACAGGTTGGCCACTCTCTTTTGAACCCTGTCGAGGGGTAAGAGACGAGTAGCAGATGCACAGCCCAAATGTGACAACAATACTTCATAAATGGGCTAATTCTGGCCTTATAGAGGTACAGGATACTTTCAGGCGTAAGTAACTTTCTATCACGGTAAAGAGAGCTCAGCTTCTTCGCAGCAGCCTTGGCAATACACTCGATGTATCTGTTACAACTCATGTTTCATGTGAAAGTTAAGCCGACGTGTTTGAAAAAAGTACTTTTAAGTAACGTATTTTATGCCATAGCTTTTAGTAGTTGAGAAGGTTTCTTGTAATTATTAAAGGAAACAAACATTGTTTTAGCAGCATTGAATGTGACCATCCATTTTTGTCCCCATTCCACTACAGATTAGAGATCATCCTCTAATGTTTTTGTCATGGTCTTACATATGTGTTTATTCGTTTTCCCCTCGTGCTTGTTATAGAGCTTGGTGTCATAAGCAAATATACCCATCTGAGACAATTTTTTCAGAGAGATCATTTATGAATATGAAGAATAATAAAAGTCCAAGGATCGACCTCTGATGTACATCTGCATTTATATCCTATTGTTTAGATGTACGATTGTCGAGGATAATCTGGATTCTTCTCTTATTTAAGAATAATTTAATTTTCTTAAGTATTCGTCCAGTGATACCATATGATCTGATTTTCCTGAGAAGACCATCGTGTCATAAGTGTCAAAAGTTATAGTTATATCTAGGGCTTCTGCCCTACCTTCCTCTGCTTTGTACAGTGTATGGTATATTCCTTCAGAGATTACAATTAGGATATCTGCTGTTTGCCTAAATCCATATTGTTGGTCGGTCAGAAGTTTAGGAACTGTAGAGCTTGATTAATTATGGACTCTAATATTTTGGCGAAGGGAGGGAGGAGACTAATAGGGGATAATTTGATAGGTCAGTTCTTTCGCCAGAATTCTTATAAACTGGTACCACATAAGCAGTTTTCCAGCAGTTAGGAAAGCAAGATTCGTTAAGGCATCTTTTATAAAGTTCAGGGGACCATCAGCGGAGCAATTTTTTAGTTGTACAGTAAGGAATAGATCACGTCCACATGCTTTTGAGGTGTCTAGGTTCTTTATGCTATCATGCGCCTGAGAAGGGGAGATTTTCAGATCGTCTAGTGTTGTGTTAGTCCACAAATAAAATCAGGGAGGGGGCGGTACTTTGCTGGGTCTACTATAGAGTTTTAAGTAAACGGGCTGGCAAGCATGTTCGCCTTCTTGTTTGCCATGCAAATAACCTCATGATTGTTGGATAGTAGGGAATTGTTGATTGCCCATTATTTACTACACTGTTGTAAATTTTTCCTAATTTCTGCGCTTCGATACGTTTTCTTGTGGTTTCGTTGTATTCTCTTTGTCGCTATTTCTAGATGATGCTAAATTTAACAAAAAAAAACAAAAAAAACGATAGTAAATCTTTACTTTCATATCGCATTCGCCAATCGCATTCTTCCCGCATTTACTAAAAAAACATCACAGACAACACACGGACTCTCAACCAACTGTTTTTTTTTTAATTTAACGTCATGGCAGGGAGAAGGAAACATGTATAAAATTCTGAAGATAGTGCTATATACCGAAATATTAATTTAAAACAGAAGTAGATATTTGTTTATTTTTATAATATTGCGTTGTAATTTGGCTTTCAAACGTATCTCAAATTATTTTATATTAAAATAAAATTGAATCAATGCTTCTATCACGAAAAACACAATTTTGTACTATATATATATATATATATTTATATATATATATTTATATATATATATATATATATATATATAAATATATATATAAGCGATGAGCGAATGTTTATTTAATGGAAATTTGAGGAAACATTTACGAGCACGGATCCATGGATCAGTGTTTAGAACTGCCGACTGTAAACGCGATGCGATGGTTGTAGTTTTCTTTATATATGGAGGTCACCACTTATCAAGGCCCGGAAGCCACTCGCGGATAAGGATTATTGCGTGTACAGTAATCAATGCGATAGTATCGTAGTAATCGTAAGTATTAGAGATTTGATAGAGTGTCTTATTTAGTTTCAGTCCACGTCTAGGGAAAGGCGCTAGTCTAGTCGCACTGATGAGTTCTGATACAACGAAACAGTACCGTATGTGTATGATTATATATATGTATATATATATATATATATATATATATATATATACATGCATATATAGCTGATCACATATAGATAA
Organism: Euprymna scolopes; assembly: GCF_053919585.1. Taxonomy (NCBI): domain Eukaryota; kingdom Metazoa; phylum Mollusca; class Cephalopoda; order Sepiida; family Sepiolidae; genus Euprymna; species Euprymna scolopes. Next base: position 47,670,598 of record NC_136487.1, read on the forward strand.
AAAAGGAAAACCACCCATCTTTATGGGACGGAATAACAATTATGGCTCGAGATGAAAGGTAGAGAGTAAGACAACTAAAAAAAGCAACGCATATGTCAGATGACGATCATTTAATAAGCAGGCCTAGTAAAGATTTAACAAATACGGGAATCATTAATTATAAATAATAATAACTAGCGGGGCATGTGGAAATTCCACAGAGGACTCATTCATATGTAATATATTGATGCTGGCATCTTGTAGATGTTCAGTGTAAAAGGAGACGCTCTGATATTATGTTAACTCTTTTGTTAAAATTGAAAAAGTATTTATCTAAGCTAGCAGGGACGCTCGGCACAGCCCGGTCATGAAGAAGGCTTGAATATGATATTTTAACTCTTGCAGATTTCATATATATTGTTATAGAGTTAATGTTCTATCGATTTTTAAATATTAGAAAGTTTCGATTTCAAAATTAAGAAAAATACATCTATATGACGAGGGTGCATCAGCTGGAATCGAAACCGAAACCAAAGGTTATATATATATATATATATATATAACTTCAGTTCAATCAGCTATAATCGAAATCGAAACCAAAACTTATGAAAAATGTTTGATAAAATTATATATAAAAAATAGATTATTGGAGTGTCATCAACTATAATCGAAACCGAAACCAAAAATTATAAAGCATTCTTGGTAAAATTATTTATTACAAAAATGGAAGTCCATAATTAAACGATAGTCCTTCGGATGTGTGTTACACAAAATAAATAATATACATGCTATCCTATTACTATATAGATGCATACATACATATATATATATGCATATATATAACTATATATAGTAGTAATATATAAAACAAGCAAACCAACAAAAAAATGAACAAATATGCACGTATGAGATTTTAAGGTTTAAAATCCGAATTTTGAATGTGTTCAATTTTTCATTTTTTTGTGTTTGAAAGTGTAAAATTCGTTGAATATGTTAAAAATAAGTATTATCTTTCAGATAAGGAAAATATTATGTATTTTCATAATTTTTAAGAAAAAAAAACCACTACATCTAAATCTTTGAAAAAACAAAATAATTTTCTCTTAGTGAGCCAAATATTACGAATATACCAGTAAATAGGAAATGCTTGAAGAATCGATACAAAAAAAACCCCGATAAATAATGGCGCATTTTACTAAAAATAAGACAATTTTTTTCGGCAATTTGTTGTTACGTGATATTACCTCAACTATGGTAGACCATAAGGCCTACAAGCAGTTGTTTGTATTTACCAGCAGTCGCTATCCCCCCACACACTTTTCGTTGCACTTGATTAGTTTAAACTGTGGGGAACTTGCATCTACTACACTCTCTCGTCCAGAAACACCTGGTCCTGATGGCAAGGCAGGGTCAAGACGACCAAGCATGATATTAGATGCAGGAGTTGTTTCCAACAAATGGCATTCTCAAAATAGTCACCCATTAGAAGAGCCTCAGCGTTGTGCTTACTTCGGGTTTATATAGGAAACATACACACACACACACACACACACACACACACACACACACACACACACACACACACACACATATATATATATATATATATATAGTGCCCCGCAAAAGTTTAAAATACACATTTAGAACTGTCAGTTTTTGTATTTCTGACTTGCAAATGGTAATGAAACTTTTTATAAGCATAGAAATGTATTCACACTAAGATCGGAACAGTAGGAACAATAAAAAAATAATAATTTAACGCGGAAAGAAAACTCAATAATTAGCAACGCAAAAGTTTATATTAGATTTCTCATTAGTTTTATGGCGGTTTATCATGGTAAAATTCTTAGAAGCTTCTAGAATGTTCAGGAATATGCAATAGTGTTGTGAGACCGGATCTCACTCCTTAATGGACTCGTCCAGATCCTATATAATCAGCTGGTACGGTGGAGCGAGATAACAACGGATATTGTACCTCGGAGAGCGAGATCTTACTGATACCTGCAACTACTACTATTCTCTTTATCTTTCTCTATAACCTTGTACCTTTCCTCAATACACTTGTAAACTACCTACTACGCGTTTTCCCGTGTCGTCCTAGTGGAATGGGACAGAGAACAATATCCAAATAGTTAATGGTTCCATTGAATTCTGTTGGAACAATAATTCGGCACTGGAAGTCTCACAAATCAACCCTTCCTTTGGCCAGATCAGGTCGTCCTCGAAAAATAACCAAAAATGCTGAAAGGTTATTAACAAGGAAGGTTATGAATTCACCTAGAATTACTCTTGAAGAGCTGCAGAAGGACTTAGAAAACAGTGAAATTAAAGTTAGCAACGACACAATCAGTAGAACCCTTCACCTTAAAATCATCTTCTCTAGATCAGCAAGGGAAACTCCCCTTCTTAAGCCAAAGCATGTTCGTGCTGGGTTTGATTTTACAAGTGAGTATGCAAAAAAGCATCTACAGTTTTGGCATAACGTGCTTTGGTCAGATGAGACCAAAATTGACTTGTTCGGAACTCCAAAAAACACCGAAAGTTCAGAGAAAAAAAAGTACTGAATACCAGTGAAAAAACACCATTCCAACAATATACACAACAATATAATTTGGAGGAGGATCCACTATGATCTGGAGTTGATTTAGCGCAGGAGGTGTGGGAAAAGTGGAAATAATGAAAGGAAAAATGAATGGAGCACTTTATAGGAATATCTTTACAAAAACTGTGTGAAGTTGCTCATATTAAAATCAGACTGGATCTTTCAACAAGATAACAATCCAAAACACACTGCGAAACTCAAACAAAATTGGTTTAATTCAAATAAAGTGAATGTTTTAAAGTGGCCTAGTCTATCTCCCGATCTCAACCCTATAGATAATTTATGGGAAGAATTGAAATTATGGGTCCATAGAAGAAAACCTTAAAATCTGCGAGAATTTGAGAGCATTTGTGTGGTAGAATGGACTAAAATAACATAAGACACATGTAAGGAGTTCGTAGGAGATTACTGAAAACGTCAGCATACTGTAATCAACAATAACGGTTACGCTACAAAATACTAGATATTATTTTGTAAATGTGGTCCAAACTTTTGCGTTGCTAATTATTTAGTTTTCTTTTCGCGTTGTGTTAAATTATTATTTTTACCACTGTTCCTATATTAGTTTCAATACATTTTCTATGTTTATAAAAAGTTTCATTACCATTTGGAAGTTAGAAATACAAAAACTGACAATTTCAAGTGTGTATTGTAAACTTTTGTGGGGAACTATATAACTATATATATATATATATATATATATATATAATAAGAACAGAGTTGTAAAGTAGAATTATACAAAAAGAGTACTTCAAAAACTTTTAAAAAATACTGAAATGTGTTCTGTATCGAGACAAAAATGGCAATAAATCGTGTTATTTTGAAAAATTTAAAAGTGGTTTTGGAAAATTTAAGTTTAAAATTCTATATAAAAAAGTTTTATATTATTTTGCTTTTCATATAATAAAATCAAGTCTTTTACTTTTCAGGAAAAAGTTGCTCAAGAATAATGGATTTTAATAGATTTTAATTCATTAACAAAGAACTTCGCTTTTCTTCCATTTTTTGGCGGTGCCTATAATAAAAAATATGAAATATGCATTAATCAAAATATCATATTTAAGCGTATTTTACGATCAGGCAATGACGGACGTTCAGCTAGTATATATATATATATATATATATATATATATATATATATATATATATATATATATATATATTGTGCATATTTAGGCAGCATTTTTTTATTTAAACAGACATTGTTAAAGACAACAGAAAACTTCTGCTTTGTAATACCTTTTTTATTTTTTTCAACTTTTCGTAACGTATATATGTATGGTCGAAGTATTTTTTTTTCTCGAGGTGAACGAGAAGAAAAAAATTGCTCGGACCATATATTCACATTTCGATGTATATACAAAAAGATAATACGGAAAATTAAAAAAGAATAAAAGTATTACAAAACAGAAGTTTTCTGTTGTCTTTAACAATGTCTGTCTAATATATATATATATATATATATATATATATATATATATATATATATATATATATACACCGATGCCCATATTCCCCTTTTAAATAGTCACCTGCTAAATCTACTACAAAGAACCATTTTTCATACTGATGCCAACTTTATTTGTACTTACAACTTTTATAGTTTTTCAAATGTGAAAATGTCCCGTGTTTTAGCCCAACCTTTTATATTCTAAATTCCCATTGTTCCCAGAAACTGTATTTAACAAAATCCCCTTTCTTTTTCTTTTCTAAATTCTTTCTTGTTTCGTTTTGCTTTTTATTTTTATTTTTTATCAATATCCACATTTAATAAATCATGAGCTTCACTGTTATTACTTCAGTGTGTGTGTTTATTGGAATCTTGGTGAGACGAAAACAGAGTTCGGGAACAAATAACCATCCTTTTTCTATACTTTGTAACTTTCCTACGCTTGAATCTGGGAAATTATGTTTTATGCGTTTCCTTGTACGACACGTTATATATAACAGCGCAATAGGCAAACATCTTTATTTATTGAGCTGCTTTTTTATGAAATAATATTTACATATATTGATTTATATGGTATAAGCAATATAGCTCGATACTGAAGTATATTTCCATTTTGAACCTATAAGTACTGTAAAGCAACGTTGGTCAATACGAATGGAGATTTTACGAAAGTAATTATTGCTTTTTTGCGCAACATGAAATATACGTGTACAAATTATTTAAAATATGATTTCAGAATACGTTTATTAAAGTCTATCTCTCTTTGTAATTCCGACTTCACTATACGCCCCCATATATATATATATATATATATATATATATATATATATATATATATATATATATATCCTATATTTATATCAGCTTCATAAACGTTCAACAGGCGTCGCTGAATATTGATCGGTTTAATGTTTTTCTGCATGGAGGAATTCAATGAGGCATATCTGCTTTTGACACACGTCTATGGCAGGGGCTGCTTTCCTAGAGTATCACACTGTCAATATCTGCAACAGAGAGATTAAATTTTTAGACCGTCAATGTCTAAATGAAATTATCATAACAATGCACTTTGCAATCCCCTCTGATCTATTCAGCTGGAATAAAAATAGGAGGTATTAATATATATATATGTATATATATATATGTATATATATATATATGTATATATATATATATATGTGTGTGTGTGTTTGTGTGTGTGTGTGTGTGTCTGTGTGTGTCTGTGTGTGTGAGCGTATAGTGAAGTCGGAGCCGTAAATGGATGGTAACATTTAATGTTATTAAAATAAACTCATCTCCTTAAACAATTACAATATTTCCCTGGCTAATAACATATTACCAGGAAGCTTACCGTTCAAACTTCTCCTCTTCGCCTTCACAGGCAATAGAAATTGGGACCAATGCATCGAGAATATTCCCGCAACTGCTGCAAAGAAGGTGAGCTGCCTGTACCTTGTTGAACAATTGCTCACACATTAGAGCATCCTATACCTTTACAAAGTCAACATTAGCCCACGCATGAAGTATTTTTGCCACATTCGAGCAGGTGCATATACCACTAGTCTTTCCTATTTAAGACAGCAAGAAAAGAGTTTCCAATCTAATAGGTTCCGCTTTATCGGCCAATCTACAAACTTTGTCTCGTCACCGCAATGTTTTTGTTTTATACTCTAATTCAATGTGCTCTCATGAACTTATACCTTTTATGCCACCTTGACGTACATATTCTCGACCAATCCGAAAAGCAGCAAATTCACACCCCTTTATTGTTTAAGTACCTATATACCGAAACGACTTTGGAATTCACCCTCTGTTTATTGCTGACTGAAGTTTAAATGTAACGTCTATTGACATCTCACGGCTTAGCTCCCAAATTTTTCGGTGTGTCATCATCCTTACATAATCTTCACGAGTATAAAACGCGGAAAATTTGTGTAACATTAACATCCCCTATTAAATCGCCCCCCCCAATAGGCGATTCGCGCTAGTTATACCAAGACTGTGTCCTCATAAATATAAAGCGAAATATTAATAAAAGTAACTTTAAACGCTCTCCCCATTCCCCTCAAACAAAAAATATGAATCCTAGGCTTCCTCCGTTTCTTCCACTTTAAAACCTCTCAACAAATGGAACTAATTTTAAATATCTCCCCCTATACACTCAAGCACATATTAATTCATGCAATTAGAATACTCCTAACCCATGCAAACCAGAAATATTTATATCTAAATTCACTAAAATCTTCAGCGACAATCACAACTGACTTCCATCTCCATCTAACTCGCGCCCATCCCACACGCATACCCCATACCCAACATTTCTTGTCTAAAATTCCTTAGTATCCGTTTAGGTCCATCAACCCACTTCCCACGCAACCTTAGCGTATACCCTCAATCCCGCTTCCACCCAGTTAGTTCGTCTCTACTACTCACGAGACACTGAACTTCACTCCCGTTGAAAGCATCTGAACTCATTTTGAGCGGCTTTATTCGACCGGATTTTTCACCCTGCCTGGATTCTTCTACGTAAAACATATCGCTTCCCCATATGCCAAAGACGAATAAAGAATACAATTCATTAACACCAAACCAAGGAACACCTACGACATCATATAATAAGGAAAACACACCACAAACGCGGAAACACCAATTCCAACCTTGGAACTAACCGAATCCCCAATCTTTTCTTCGTTTTTTTTTTTCGGAATGAGGTAATGTCCCCTTCCTAATATCTCTTGATAAGACGAGCTATCACTTTGAATTTACAAATCTGTCTAATTACAATTAATCACTTCACTGAACCTCTACACAGGGAAAACTCATTTCTCGTCAAACACGAGCCTAAATGTAGTATGTTGTTTATATCTTGCTTGTTCATGAATAACTTATATCACTGGTTCATGCATCTAGGAAATTCAGGACTATAATATTAACATCTGCAGACAGTCTCCTGACCTAGAGATTTGTATCTTTCGGGATATTGTTTACCGATCTCTTTGCTCTACTGGCTAAATCCTTACATACATTATACCTTTGTGCCTCATTTTTGTATACATGTACCCTAGTTCTTCATATCTGCCCCCATTTAACTAAATTTCTGTTTAGTTTTTTATTTTCTCATTTTTTCATTTTATTTTACTCATCATTACATTATTTTTCTATTTTTTAATTTTATTTTTTGTTAAGTTCTTTATTTTTTATTCTTTTATTTGTTTGTCCCTTAATTTTATCAATTTATTATTATTATTATTATTATTATTATTATTATTATTATTATTATTATTATCTATATATTAATACGATAGCGTGTGTGTTCTTTCGTGTGTCACGCTTTCCGGCAAATTTGATTGGTTAAGACATAATTTCGGACAAGATAACTCGATAAGAACCAACCATACCAAAGCAAAGATCGATCAAATGCAGACTCTGTGGACAAAGAGACGAAACGATAAACCATATAGTAAGTGAATGCAGCAAACTGGCCCAAAAGGAATACAAAAACAGGCACGACCAAGTGGGGAGGACGGTGCACTGGGAATTGTGCAAACGACTGCATTTTGAACGTACAGACAAATGGTACAAGCATAAACCCGAAACAGTACTCGAAAATTAGAACCACAAAATCCTAGGAGACATGAATATACAGACGAACAAACCCATCCAGGCAAGAAGACCAGATGTCGTAATAATTAACAAGAAAGACAAATCCTGTCAAATCGTAGATTTTGCTGTCCCAGCTGACCACAGGGTGAGTATGAAAGAAAAGGAGAAACGGAGCAAATACACAGAGTTAACCAGAGAGTTAAAAGGGATTTGGATGATGAAGAAAATCAAAATAATAACTATAATATTAGGAGCACTAGGAACAATTCCGAAAAACTTTGAAAATAGAAACGAAGAAATTGGAATCAGAGGAACGGCTGCAAAAATACAACGACTAACGATAATGAAAACGGCTGAAATATTAAGGAAAACCCTTGAATGCGGAGAATAATACATATAAAACACATGCGTGAGCCAGACGAACTACTGCAGAGGCAAAACATTAAGAAGCATTACAGGGAATGAAGAACACTGAAGCTGCATATGAACAAGTTCTACATACCCATCACGCAGCCTCCCCATTGCTCCCCCATAAAAAATGTGAAACCAAATAGCAGAGTTAGGAGGGGGGAAAGGCCGAAGAAACAGCGCTGACCAGACCTCCGCTGGAAAAGCGCGAAGAGAACTGGGGCCTTGAGGAGGCTTAGTGCCACTCAAATTCCAGTACAGACCAATGGCAGCTGCCAGCGAGAAATCAATGGTGAAAGGCTGTTGTGATAACGCAAATCTATTTGCAAATGCTATCAAAGGAGGTGGAGAGTGCTGGATGTCTGGGTGGTGAGACTTGTTGTCATTCAGCTTGCAGGGAACACCACAGGTTTTCAATCAGGCCTATGATGGCCTGTGGGAAAGCTCTATGTGAGCCAATAATAATAATATATATGTGTGCGTATTTTTGAATGTTAATAATTATTTGATAATTTAATAATTATAAAATATAAGTCTAATTAATTTTAATTTAAAAGAAACGTTATAAGGTGATATATTTTGTGTATAGATTGTCAGTATTTACTCCAACAGTTCATCAATTATATATCTGCTCAAAGATTATAGAGTTTTTTTAGAGATTTTAAAAAAATTGATTATGTGTTTTTAATCCACACACGCATACACATAAACACATGAACACACACACACGCGCGCACGAACATATATATTGTGTATTACACACTTAAATACTCATCAAAAATAGAATGTACGTGTAGTATTTTCTTCTGATATATTCATTTTCCATTACAATCGTAAATAATGCACACATATATGTTAATTGAACTTATATAATGGACACTTTTGATCATTAAACTTATTATAGCAAGTTTATAATTACTATTTATTAATAATGGAGACAATATGTCTATACAAAACTGAACATATGCTTTTGAAGTTTTTGTTATTGCAAGCATTATTCATTCATTTCGTATGAATCAGATGATTATTATTATCATTCGTTTCCCTGATATCTTTCTAGTTAGAATTATTTCTAAACAGACCCCAGGTTTTTCCAGGAGGAACCACTTGAAGATTGCTAACATCACTATGTGACCGTGTTGTCCATCCTTGTCGTTAATCACTTAACCATTCTGATGCTGAAGTCAAATGTACTACGATAATATGATAATGAACCGTAGGAGGATAGTAAAACGGTTCAAGGACAGCTTGAAGGTGTCCGTCAGACACATCGGTTTGTGTTCCGGCTTGTAGCAAAACTTAGCTCAAAACAGATATTCCTAGATTACTGCAAGTCACAAAGAGCCCATGAGGAAAGCGAGACAGAAACTTGTTATTCGAAAAGACGAAGCAGTCAGCAATTATGCTACAGAATAATTCCACAGATGCACTACATGCGGGAAATACTTCAAAATTAGGATCGAAATGACGAGTCATGTCTGGATCCATTAAGAAACTATATGACCACGGCTGTCATCACTATGATATGCTAAAATAGTATAGGAAAGTGATCGGATAGTATAGTCCGAAGTACTAATAAGGGAATTATATCTTTGTACATCAGAAATAACATGGTAATTCTTATATTTTTGTATGTGACAGTGTATTCTAAAATACATACAGTGGGTGCAATAAGTATTCGATACAAAGCAAAATGTTATTTTATTTTTATTACACGAAAACAATAACAAAGTGCTATTCATATGCATTTTTGTATGATTTTTGGGGTTTGTATTACTGTACACATAGATTCGAAAAAGTTGTCACAAAACAAATATATAACAAATAAATGTTATCAAAGGCAAGATAAGTTACTTTTCTACCAAACTGGATATATTTTTCGTGTTTTTATTCAATGTAACGTGTTTATTCAGCTCGAAAACTATAAAGTGTTTACCGATGTATTGGAAAATTCAAGATGGCGTCTGATTCTCTCTTTAACACGGTAAGTTTGGGAAAAGGTGTTATAAATAAAAACCTATACAAAATACTATTAAAAACCCGCCGAATATATGTCAACCTATGTCACGGTAACATATATTGAGCGAGTGTTATAAATAAAAACCTATACAAAATACTATTAAAAACCCGCCGAATATATGTCAACCTATGTCACGGTAACATATATTGAGCGAGTTTTTAGCAGTATTTTATCCAGTTTTTTATTTATAACACCTTTTCCCAAACTTACCGTGTTAAAGAGAGAATCAGACGCCATCTTGAATTTTCCAATACATCGGTAAACACTTTATAGTTTTCGAGCTGAATAAACATGTTACATTGAATAAAAACACGAAAAATATATCCAGTTTGGTAGAAAAGTAACTTATCTGGCCTTTGATAACATTTATTTGTTATATATTAGTTTTTTGACAACTTTTTCGAATCTATGTGTACAGTAATACAAACCCGATTTTTGATACGCGATTTCTATTTATCATACAATAATACATCGGAATAACACTTTGTTCTTGTTTTTGTTTTCGTGTAATAAAAATAAACCAGAAATAAATGTCTGATCATATTTTCTCTGCTCTTCTACCTCACATTGTCATAATCTTACATCACATCCTCATCTCTTTTTCAGCTGGTAATGATGTGTGAAAGAAAGGTAGAAATAGAGGGAGGGAAGGAGAGAGAGAGAGAGAGAGAGAGAGAGAGAGAGAGAGAGAGAGAGTGTGTGTGTGTGTGTGTGTGTGTGTGTGTATGAAATTGGCGTGCTTCTAAAAATCAAAATTTGCAAATATCATAACACCTATAACCATCATATATAACAGCTCTGACGTTATTGTTTCACTAACATTCAATTCATAACGCATAACCAATTTTTAAGTCGACCTTTTGATCACAAGTCAGACGAAAACTTTGGTAAATGCATGGATAACATCTTGTTTGGCAGAATACATTTTAAAAATCGTGTTAAAACAACGACATATTGAATGAAAATGTGAAGTATTCTTCGATGTTAAAATTTAACATGTTCACGGCGAACGGAAAGATAAGAATGGAAATTGCATCAAAATAAATGTCAAAAACGAACCTAACAAAATCTGGGGTAAAAATAAAGACTGAAATAAGCCAATAAAAGTTAGCTTTGAGAAATGTATAATACAGTCAAACATAAAAAAAAAATAAATGAATAAAGAAATGCATAAAATAAAAGCAATTCCGGCACAGATAAGGCGAAAACGAGCTTCGACTGAAAGACGCCGGAAGGATTTTCTTTCCTCTGATTTGAAGAACTCTCACAGGGGCAGATAACCTTCTATAAACAGGGTTTGTTTTTTTTAATATTTTCTCGAGTATTTGCTGATTTATTCAGTAGACAGCCACACATACAACAACTCACGTATATACTGTTTGTTTCTGTGTTGACTATATATATATATATATATATATATATATATATATATATATATATATATATATATATATATATACATTTCAAATAATTACGCACGTGCCAAATAAATCCCATTGTGGGCCTTATTCTTTCCTATGTATTGCTTTTATATATGTGAGTGTGCGTGCGTGCGTGCTTCTATATATATTATACTACTCAGAATAGTATAGCGCAATACAAGAGCTATAAAGATTTCCTACACTTCACCGTTTAAAAACAAGTAGACACTTAATGAATGAATGTCATGAAAGTGAAAACTAAATATGTATTATACAATAATGCATTCAAAGTTAATATATAATGTAACTTAAAAGTATTTTCTTTCTCTGATGATGGGTAGTTTAATTAAATTAATAAGAAATATTTCAAGCTTGAAAAAGCGAAGTATTTTTAATAAAATATTTGTATCTTAACGTCATTTCGAAACAGGTTGCCTGTTTATTCAACATTTTTAATTTTATTAATGATGCTTTAAATAGCTTTTGCTAATTCTCTTTATATATATATATATATATATATATATATATATATATATATATATATATATATATATATATATATATATATATATACGAAGCTTACGTTCTCCGTGATATAAGCGTTGTTTTAATTTTAAAATGAAATACGTATGATATATGATAAAATTCAAATGACAACGCAAAGTGTTTTCAAAATAAAACGCATTTATTTGTTTAAAATGAATATTTCGACGTGATATGTCTTCCTTAGAATATATTTTTTAAACTTTCCGTGGCATGATGTTATTAAAATCAAAAATTTAGTAATAAAATTTCGTGTTTTTTTTTTTTTTTTTTTTTTTTTTTTTTTGCAACGATGATGTTTTTTAATGTCCGGGAGAAAACACGTTGTTGCGCGTGGTATAAACTTATTAGGTTGTATTCTAAACGTATAATATACGTATATTATTTTAAAACTAAAGCAGCAGTTCCTATTTACAATGCCTCCCCATGGGACAGAGTTAGACACCAGGGTCGTTTTTTAATGTGGAGAAAAGGAACAAAAATAAAAATTGTCCCAGTCGTGAAGGATTTCAAATCGATAGCAGTTATATCAAGGAGAATTCTAGCTAACTATCTCATACCACGAGCACCAACGTATTCTCCCTCGGAAATTAAAAATATCACAGTTGAAGAAATATACACGGATGTTTTACTAGGTGTGTCAGAAACTAACCTTACCAATGCGTGAAATATATTGAATAATTCTACCCCCTGTCTTTCCATGCATATAATTACTCGAAAAATGTAATTCAAACCCTAATTTATTTTCAATTAAACGAGCAAGGACCAAGGTTTCATTAAAAAAATTTTTTTTTAAAAAACGTGGTTAAAAAAAAAGTTTTTAAACTTTGAACTTTACAGGTAAATTTCTAAAGAACACTACTTTTTTGTTTTAAATTTGAATATATTATTTATTGATCTTTTATCTTCAATTTGTGATATATTAAACTTTGGTGAGTAAATTAATTATTTACTTTTTAATAGACATTTCCAAATGGGGGGGGGGGCGTGAATTAAAAAAAATCATTTGTTTAAAATATTATATTCGATTTGTTTGAAAGAGCATGAAATTTCACATTGACCCTGAAAATATCGTAAAAATTGAATCAATAGAAAAATTTTGATAGATTTTTAAAGTTTAAAAATTAAAAAATACTTAGCTCGTAAAATTCAATTGATTTGATTAGTGCTTTTTTTTTTAAATAAAAAATACTATTTCTATTACTTTTTATACAAGTTTAATAGTTTATTTTGGAAGTATAATTCATAAAGAAAATAAACAACCCACTTTTAAAAGAGAAATTACGAGTTTTTTTATATCTTATTCGCAGTTTCGTGTTAGGGGTTTCAAAAATTCCCCCCAAATTCTGATACACCTAATGTTTTACAACTAAATTCTTTTCGTTTTAATAACATCATAGCCCGGAAAGTTGAAACTATTCGGAGGAAAATGTATCACGTCGAAATATTAAATTTAAACAAATAAATGTTTTGAATAAGGAAAAAAAACCTGTAGGACGTTTAGGAAATTTTTAACTTTTCGTCCCCATTTGCAGGGGACTTCTTCATGAAATGATAAAAATGGCAAATAAATGTTTGTTTATTTTACAATATATTTGCGTTGTAATTTGGCTTTTAAAAGTATCAGTCGAATATATATATATATATATATATATATATATATATATATATATATATAATAAATTTTGCTAATTCCTATCCTCTGATGAGAAGGAAAGTATTTCTTCGAAACTCCGCGGATTAAGGACTATCCACTTATCAAGTGTTTCCTTTTCAGATTAAATATGTGTTTAACTCTTTTTAAAAGTGTTTTCTAACATGTTTTATTAACTGTTTGCTCTTATATATATATATATATATATATATATATATATATATATATATATATATATATATATATATAATCGGAATTGGAATCGGGAATCGGAAAAATCAGAACGTTTGGGGTATCGGAACCGGAAAGGTTGATGCCTATTTTCCGATCCCGAAACGATTTTTTTAATTGTCTTTTTTTTATTTGATTTTGTTTAAAGTAACATCTTCCATTGCTGGTAATATTGATAAAATAATAAACATTTATTGATTTTATAATACCAGTAAAGTTAAAATCGATAGATCACTCTCCACAAATGTATTTTGACGTTAAGGAAAATATCTGCATATTTAACTTGTGTTTTTTTTTACGAAGGTAGGGGAAAATAACAATCTTTTAGTTAAATAATTAAAGATTTATAAAGAATCGGGATCGGAATCGGTAATTGTATCGGAATCGGGAATTTTGTACGGAATCGGTAATTGTATCGGAATCGGGAAAATATTGGAATCGTCCCATCACTTATATATATATATATTTATATTTTGTGTACAGAAAGTTGTTAGTTGAGACAGATCATTGGTACCGTTGGTTTCAAGCCCGATAATAAGGCCCGTTTAAGGTATCCTTATCAAGCTCTCTTCAGCCTATATTCGTCTGAAGAGAGCTTGATAAGGATACCTTAAGCGGGCCTTATTATCGGGCTTGAAACCGACGGTACCAATGATCTGTCTCAACTAACAACTTTCTGTACACAAAATATAAATACGCTCTTAAAATTTGGATTTTCCTTTTAATTGAGCACTCTGCTGGAATTCTTTTTCCAAAAAAAAAACAAACTAATCATATATATATATATATATATATATATATATTACTTTGGCAACAGATTAAGGGGTCGAAGTTCTCAGAAATCAAGGGGCCCACTTCCTGGGGCTAATACTTGAAATTTATATGCGATACATAGATATTCGAATGTTCCATTTAAGTTATTTATCTCTCAAACACTGAGTCAGTAAATTTACAACATAATTTTCCTCTCCCCAATTAACCATTTTTATGCGTTGCAGTATATATTTCATGTTGGTCTCTTCGTCTTACTGGTTTCCAGGACAAGAATTTATCTAGTCTGGTGGAGTATCCAGCTCCCTGCTATTACTTGAGGTAACATCACTCGGAGAGGTGCATCATTCCTCGTAAAAGCTACTGTTGGTTAGCCATAGTGAGCAGATCTTATATTGGCAGCGAATACTATGTTATTTTGAATATTTGGTCAGGGTTTACTTTTATCTTTTTGTTTTATTTTACTTCAGTCGAAGTTCTCAGAAATCAAAGGACCCACAACCTGGGGCTAACACTTGATCTCTATATGAGATACATAGATATTCGAATGTTCCATTTGTTCTTTATCTCTCAAGCACTGAGTTAGTAAAGAATTGAGAACATAATTTTCCTCTCCCCAATTAACCATTTTTATACGTTGTAGTATATCTTTCATGTTGGTCTCTTGGTCTTACTGGATTCCGGGACAAGAATTTATCTAGTCTGGTGGAGTATCCAGCTTCGTGCTATTACTTGAGGTAATATCACTTGGAGAAGGTGCACCATTCCCCGTAAAAGCTGTGGAGTAGCTGTAGTGAGGAGATCTTATTTGGGCTGCGAATACTATGTGATTTTGAATATTTGGTAAGGGGTTACTTCTATGGAAAAAGTATCCTCATGCCAGATTGTTCTGACAAACCCCTGTACAAAGAGACCTTAAACACTCGAGGACAGTGTCTTGTAGGCATTCAAGTTCTCCCTCCTCCCCTTTATCTTTTTTTTTTTCATTTTTCTTAAACATTTTCTTCTAGGGGATGGGACATCCAACCAAATGTCTGACATTTACCCCTAATTTAGTGAGTCCAACCAAGAGATCTTTTCAGGATTCTAGCTGTCCCTTTCAGTGCAATCGTTTGTATTTCACTTGCACTTGGTTCACCGGGTATGCTTGCTATGTACTTTTTAAAGTTCTTTTTCATAAGCCCAGTTGCTCCTATAATGACTGGTATAATTGAAACGTCTTTTAATTTCCAATTTCGTTTCATATCATACATAAGTCCTTGATACTTTGTTTTCTTTTCCCTCTCAACTCTGTTAAGCCCTGTATCATTGGGTACACTGACCTCTATTACGGTCGCTTTTTTGTTAGCTCTGTCCCAAATCACTATATCTGGTTTAACAGCTGCGTTTTCAAGATATGTAGATACACTTTGGTATTATAGAGAAAGTGATTCTGCGACATTTATGTTTGTATTTTAGAGATTACTTGTTAAAACAAAAGATGCTCAAATATATGAATAAATATATGAACTAATAATATAAATATATAATAGAACAAGAGATGCTACAAGAGACATATGGATAAATGATGTTGCCGCTGTCATGTACGTCGTTTCCATTAATGAATAATTTTATGACGTATTAGTGAATTCCGTGATATTTGGTGATTTGAACAAAGAATTTGCTTTTGTATATTTCAGATTTTTGACGACCATGCCATTGCACGTTCGTACGTCTTTATCTATTTTTTTCCTTTAGTATCACGTGGACCTATTTTGTTTTTAATCATTATATTTTGTTTTTATCATTATATTTTCTAGGAGAACTAAATAGTCGCCCATCGAATTCGAACGCACAGGATGATTAATTTGTTTGTTCTTGTTGAGCTCGTGAGATGTCGGATTCACGCGATGTCGGCAAAGAAATGTCGTGAATCGACATAAGGCTTATTGATTTACTCATATTTTGACTGGTGCCGTTATTTTCCTTCGGTAGTTGGAAAAAAGAACATAGGATGTTTATCACAGAAAAAGATTATTGCGTTTGTCACTTTGCGTTTTTAGCCTTACTCCGCTTTATATTCATTTGATTCATATTATTTTTAAAACACATACTCGAGATACACACACACACACACACATATATATATATACATATATATGGTTACATATATATATATATATATATATATATATATGGATACATATATATATATACATACACACACACATAAACATATAAATTTTGATTTCAAATGATGTATTTTCAAATACGTTTTCATTATAATTCCTTTACTTGATATATCATTTTAAAGAACATTTTCGCTCTATGTAATCGTTTTTAATTACAATCGTTTTAAAACAATTATGTCTTCTTTTCAGAATGTTGAATACAAGATGGAAGGAAAGCAAATTTGCACAATTTTCTTATTTCAATTCAAGCTAGGCCGAAACGCTATTGAAAATCTCGCGATATCAATCAGGAACCACTACATAACGAACAGAGCAATAGTGGTTTAAGAAATTTTCTGGCGGCGACGAGAGTCTTTAAGATGATGAGGATAGTATTCGGCCATCGGATGTTGACAACGATCAGTTAAGAGTCTTTGTCTAGGCAAATCCACGCACAACTGTTAGGAGACTTCCTTCTGAATTAGACGTAACGTATACGACGATTTCCAACTACTTGGAGAAAATTGGAAAGACAAAAATTTTGATAAATAAGTGCCTCACCTATTGAATTAAAACCAAAAGAAACGCTGTTATAAAGTGTCTTCCTCTCTTTTACGCAACAAGAATGACCCATTTCTTGACCTGCTATGTAAAAAAGGACAAACCCCTATATTTAAATAGATAAGTTTAAAAATAGTATTTGGAAAAGGATAGAGTCGAACCTAGTAAGCAGGAGTTAAAAGATAATAGAAATATTCAATTTAGGAATGCAGCGATTGTTCATTCATTTAGAAATAACTGGGTATTAAAAACGTTAGTTAAAAGAATGGACAATACAAAGTTTAAAATAATGATTAACAAAATAGGTTAGATTTTGAAATAAATGAAACAACTCATTTAGGAATTTCTTTGTTTCCTAAACATGATTAGGCGCATTGTAATTTGAACGTCATAAAGAAGGGGGAATTCCAATAGATTGAGCTGGGTTCGCGCCAGTTAGACAGAGTCGGAGAGCGACTTAGCGAGAGTCAAGGCAGAGTCGCCGAGGGTCGAGTTGAGTTAGCTGAAACCCTCTAGAAGCGAAGCGGGGAAGATTAGACCGTGTAGTCGTAAAAGTTTGAATTCTTGACATCATCAATCATCCGGATAAGAATAAAGAAATGTCATTTTTATTTGTAAACTTATCTTCGTTGTCATTACAACTGAAAGGTTTTTGTCTATCATCTGTAAACGAACTTTGTGTAACACCCTTTCTGATGATAAACTGCTTTCCCTCAACGATCATCAAGCAGTTTTCATGTTGCATCATAGCACTCAGTCCGTATTAATAATAATGAACAAATAAGGATTGTCGCCGTCACCGTTGTCGCCGTTTACACTGTTATATAAACGGCGTCTCGTTCTGCGTAACAGTGATATATAAATGTCTCATTCAGTTGTTATGAATGTATCCCCGTCATCTGTCACCTCAATATACACTCATCTGATATAAACACATGATATATGTTCACCCGATATAAACGCCCTGAAATATATACACACACGATATATGCACACCACTATTTAATAGACCGGGTTGTGACTTGCGATGAAAAGTGGGTTATTTAAGACAACCAGCGATGCTCAGCTCAGTGGTTAGACACTGACGAACGTCCACAAATACTTCCTGAAGCCAGTGTTGCACCAAAAAGAAGTTTATGCTGACTGTTTAGTTGTATGCGACCAGTCTCATCGATTACAATTGTTTGAATGCAGGCGAAACCATTACGGTGGAGAAATACTGTCAACATATAAATGAAATGCATCAGAAACTTCGACAACAATACCCAGCATTAGTCAAAAGAAAAGGCCCAATTCTCCTCCCCGATAATGCCCGACCGCACGTTGTGTAACCGACCCTGCAGATTTTGAGCTACGAAACTTTGCCTCATCCGCCACACTCTTCAAACCTCTCACTTACAACTACTTTTTCAAGCATATCAACAACTTTCTGCGTGAAAAATGCTTTAAAGACCTAAACGGTATCAAAAACACCTTCAGTGGCTCTATCGCCATCAGAACACAAGATTTTTACATTACTGATATAAATACACTTGTTTTGCGTTGACAAAAGTATGTTGATTATGATGGTGCTTATTTCGGTCACTAATTTTAAGTTTGAGTCGAGATATCTGAATTTAAAAGGACTGTACTCTAATTGATCATGTCTCTGATAATATTGATGCAGCACTCTCCTAAAATAGGAACGCCCAAATACATGTGCTTGGTGTCTTTAATGCCCAGCATAAAAATTGGCTACGTTTCTTAGGTTACACTGATGCAGCTGGGCACTTTACTTATAGCTTCTCTATAACCAATTCTTTCACACAAAAAATCATGTTCCCAACCTCAACTCTCAGATAGTGACCAAGAGCAAGCTTCACTTCTAGATCTATTCATTTCATTTCCACAATACCTGAGGTTTGTGCTCGCAGTCCACTCGTAAACGCAGACTATTTAGTAGTATCAGCAGACATCGCACTCAAATCCCAACCCCAACGTAAGTAACCATTGTTCAAAACGACAAGGTACTACAAAATGGCTGACTGGAAAGCTATCAAAGAACATAGAGATTCCCAATTGACCAATATCTACTCTCTCCATTCTTAACAGTGTGCCAATGAGACAGCTGAGTGATGCAAAGCAGGCATTGAAGCACATGTCCCCGCACGGAAGTATTATAGCAAGCCCCATTCATCCCGATGGTTCACTACAGATTGTGCAGCTGACATTGCACAAAGCCGGTTTGTTCGTCATAAGTCAAATACAAATAGGCAAAAATTCATTAATGCTAGAAATTATTGTAAGAGAGAAATAGCGACAGCCAAAAGAAAGCATCCTGAAATAATCAGGGAACGCATAAAATCGCAACAGATAAAGAACTCGTGATTTCTGGAAATTTTATAATAGTGTAGTGAATAAAGGGCAATCAGTAATTACTCCACTATCCAACAAACAGAAGGGCGCATGCACAGCAACTGAAAAGGTGGAACTGCATTGGATAAGGTAGATAAGGCAGGGCTGTAGCACTCGATATATCGAAGGTTTTTGACAAAGTTTAGCATGAAGGGCTACTAATGAAAATTAAATCATAACTGGGCGAATAGTAAATATAATTAAATCCTTCTTAGAAAATAGAACCATCCAGGTTTTCATTGATCGATGTTCATCCAAGCAGCATAACATTAATGCGAGAGTGCCTAAGGGATCGATACTGGGACCACTATTATTCCTGGTCTTCATCAATAATCTCTTCGATAATATTGTGTCTGAGATGGGTATATCTACCGATGATCCAACGCTCTATCATATGCGTGAGAAAAAAACGGATGTACACAAATTCAAAGACAACGACTAAATTTTTAGAAAATGACCACCAGACTGTAGTGTAATAGGGTCATAAATGGAAGTTAACATTTAACGCTAGTAAGACTAAACTGGTCTCCGTAACAATTGCCTCTCAAACCATATCCAGGAGAAATAACTCACTACCTGAGAATTCTTCCTTCAAACTCCTCCGCTTAACATTCACAGGAAAATAAATTGGAACAAATACATTAAGGACATTACGAAGGCTGCTGCAAAGAAGCTGGGCTCCCTCTATCGTGCTAGAAAACTACTCACACCTGAGAGTATCCTGTACCTCTACGAGGATACAATTCGCCTTTGCCAAATCTGGGCCGAATCATCTATCACTAGTCTCTCTCCCTCTTTCTCTTGAATAGGGCCAAAAAGGGTCTCCAATCTAATAGGTCCGACTGTGACAACTGGACCCCAACCCTGTCCCATCGCCGCAATGTTGCATCTCTGTGCCTGTTTAACAAGTGTTTTAATTGAATGTGCTCTGATGAACCCAGGACACTTGTGCCCCCTCGACGTATATATCGTCGACAAATCCGCTTAGCAACAAAATCACACCCCTTCACTGACTGTTTAGGTTCCTTTATGTCAGAAAGTTTTCTACTCTAATATTTTCTTTCCTATAACGGTTAGACTTTGAAATTCCCTTCCCAAACTGTACTGATATTCAGAAGTTCAAATGTAACGTAAACCAACATCTTAATCTTTCTTAGGCATCGTCCCAATTAGTAGCCCCTTACGTCTGAGTGGCAATATGCCTTGTTTCGGGTGAAAGTGAGTCAAAAAGGTAAAAGTTAAAAATCGCAAGAACTTTATTGTCAACCTCTCTCTCTCTCTCTCTCTCTATATATATATATATATATATATATATATATATATATATATATACAAGTTATCACTTAGTGATGCGACGAGTCCAAAATTTTTCCCGATTCCGATACAATTACCGATTCTGGACGCAATTCTTGATCTCGATAAAAGTACCAATTCCAATCCCTTTTAAATTATAAATCTATAGCTAGAATTTTTTTTTCAAACAAGTTGTATCCGCCCGGCCACACGTTACCGTGCCTCAGTCTGGTGTACGCAAATATTAGACACACACTCACACACACACACACACACACACACACACACACACACACACACACACACACACACACACACACACTTCTCTCTAATTCTTTGTCCTCTGATCTTGAGCACATGGTACAATGGGTGAAGAGGTGGCTGGTCACTTTTAATTCATCCAAAACCAAGCTTTTATCTTTACATCATCAACGCTCTGATCCTCATCTGGCATCAATTGAAATGGATGGCTTTCGTCTTGGGGAGGCTCCATGTTTTGACAAGCTTCTGGGTTTGACCTTTACTCCTGATCTGAAATAGAACACGTACATCAAATCTGTTGCCAGGGACGCTGGGAAAATGGTGGGATCCTTCTACCGCTCCAGAAGATATCTCACTACTGATGAAATTCTCTATCTCTATAAAAGTCAAGTACGTCCAAGGATTGAGTACTGCTGCCACATCTGACCAGGAGCTGCTAAAAACAGCATATCCTGCCTGGACAGAGTACAAAATAGACTTCGTGGCTTAGTGGGGGATGCCCTTTTCTCTTCCCAGGAGAGACGTTGCAAGCCTGTCTTTGTTTTATCGTTATTTCCATGGCAGGTGCTCGTCTGAGCTCCAATCCCTCGTCCCCCTCGCCAATCTTTCCCGAGAAACACCCGTCTGGCTGAAACTACTGTCAATAATTTTCCCCACTCTTTATCTGTGCCTAAATCCAAACGTAGATTCCATGAGCAAAGCTTCTTTCTTAGAACTGCACGCCAGTGGAACTCTCTGTCGCTTGCCTGTTTCCCACCTGACTATAACTTGGACGCCTTCGGGCCTTGATAAGTGGTGATCTCCATGTAAAAAAACACACACACACACACGCACACCCACACATACAAAAACACATATATGCATATATGCACACATGCAAACACACACGAAAGCTCCAACCCAAAACACACATACACGAAAATAAAAAAACCACACCCGGAAGCACACACCAAAAACACATGAACACAAAGAAGCACACATATACGCACAAACACAAACGCAAACACACAGAGAAGCACACACCAAAATACACACATACACGCACAAAAACACACACGTACAATCAAAAAGCACGCACACACATGGATGCACACCCACACACGGATGCACCCCCTACACACGCATACACGCAAACAAACACACACACACAAACGTGCACGCAAATGCAAACACACTGACGCACACAGGCACACACGCACACGCACAAACAAACTCACGCAATCACAGAAAAACACACACACGCACATCAAAATAAACAAAAACACGCACATACCTACACACACACACACACACGCAGAAACACACGAACCCACACACGCACAACTAAACTCACGCACATACAAAGTCACTCACACATACGCACACACACGCACATACACGCAATCACACACATATACACCACCACACACGCACACACTATAAAAATAGTAAGGAGTAGACAGTTTAAAAGCTTTTAAATCACACATGAGGAGATAACAAACATCTCCCCTCCACACACAAAATAAACACAAACATGCACACATACGCACACACGCAGAAACACACGGATGCACCAACACCCACACACAACCAAACTCACGCACAAACACATAAGCAAAGTCACGTAAACACACACGCACGCACACATATGCTTTAAAACTATACATAAGAAGTTTTGGAGTACATAAAATGTCAATTTACTATTATGATTAAATGTTAGAATCAAGCATTATAGTTACTTGTGTAAAAAAAAAAAAGAAAATAGTATTGTTGAATGTTTAGTAAGGTGAATCCAAGTAGGAAAAGAAACAATGTTAATCGTAAATGTTATGTTTTTCTCAGGTATTGTATCTTTAAGGGTGGGTACTGTAAAAAATTCAAAATAAAAATATTAATAAAAAGAAAAGTGAACGGCCTGTCGCAAAACAAATGAAATAATATAAAAAATAGCATCATTGACTGTTTGGTACGGAGAATCGAAAAACAATGCTAGCCATAAATGTTAATTATGTTTTTATCAGGGATGTTTTAAGAGGGTTACCTTCGTGTAGACAATGTCTGCGTAGGTAACGGTAAGGGTATTAATACGTGGAATTACGAGTATGAGCGGTTAAGATTTTTCGTAGTTGGTTTAATATTTATAAAACGATTGCTTCGTGTAGAGAGAGACGCCATGTTTGTGAAGGTCTGACATGTTGGGGAACTAACTGAAAATCATTTTTCTAGGATCTCACTATATTGCAAAATACCCTAATGATGTTTGTCGCGTGAATGGTAATGCGGCATGCAATATTCCATATACGGGTTTGTGGATGATAATTTTTAGTTTCAGTGAGGGAACTAAGCCTGATCGCTTTGTAGGCAATCGATTAATTCATGCTGAATTATTATCCTTTAAAGCCACTGGCGACTAGCGATAATTGGATCCTTTATCGAAGAGAAGTGACATTTTTTGAAAATCTGAAGACTTCGTATTATTTTGCCGTATTTCCTGGCGTATATTTCTGGTAAATTATACTTTTGACTTTTCTAGCTACAGAGAGGAAAGAACGTTTTATGAATTCGTAAAGAATTTAATAACGAAACAATTTTATATTTGTATAACCAGCAAAGTAAGTATTTTAAGATTTAGTCTTTTTAAAAGAAGGAAAAGTTGGATATTTATTTTCTTGTATGAGCAATCAAATCAAGCCTAACAAATAAAAGATGTTTTTATTTTTAAAACCTAGTCTTAGAATATATATCTTGACGTTTCTGAGTTGTTTTTTTAGATGAGGATTGATTATTCGTATTATTTGGACTCATCGGACTACTGTTCTCATCTTGAGTGTTATTTTCATAACGTTGCAGTCGATGTAACTTCCGACTTTCTTCACGTGTATCTTGTCGAACTCGAAAATGTTTTTGTCGAACTCAGGAATTTGAATGGAATTTTGAGGAGAACCGTTTATTTATTTCACGAGGGTAGCGTGCTCTTTTTCGGTCAGTAATGATTGGATAGATGTTCTAAATAATTCGAAATTGTATTTTTCCGTCGCCCACACTGAGGATTGAACCATCAACTTTCAAGAAAATATCACTTTATACAAGGACCCGTGGCGCACTGGTTAGGGTACCTGGAAAGACCAATTGACTCCCGCTTTTTGCTAAGTTTAAACGAATAATTAAAATAATTTATTTGCATGGCATAGAGGCTGTCAAGAGGGTCGTAACGCCAAAGCTGAGGACACCACAGATGAATACGTCCAGCATTGTATACTAGTGCGCCAGAAGTTATCTCGAATAGGTGTTGTTTTTAAATGTAGTTTGCCGTTTAAATTCCAGTTTTTTATCTTTATTTATTTATTTATTTATTTGTTTATTCATTCAAGTACCTCTGTATTAAATAGTAAGTAAATAGTATTCGTTTTATGATTTAAATTCACGGGCCGATGTCGACACACACATAGGACATCGAGTC